>NC_080044.1:54737506-54770674 GCF_012489685.1 Lotus japonicus
TTCTGTGAATCCCGCCAAGACTGGCTATTGTTCCTGGTTGCTCATTTTGGGCGGGCATAAGCATCCCTTATGTCCCGCCCAGTCCACATGCCCCCAAGACATGAGGCTCAAGTTCCTTGAGTTGAAATGTCTTTAACGCGCCTGCTTTATAGCCCTTTGATGTGCATACCGTAGGCGTGTTGCCGTATTCGTGCTTATACCTTCATCGCCATTTTGTTGTTTCGTCAATATGGCGCCATTCTCATGCTCCGTGGTATGTCGCCATTTCGTTGATACATCGCCCTCATCATAACCGTAATGTTCACGTCTTTTCAACTGACGCACGTATCCTTGTTTTCCGGGATTTCGTCATCATTTGTCATAAATGCAATTTTCAGTTGTGCGTCTCGAGGAGTAACGTCTTTTCGCTTCATACCTTTTCGAATTTCAAATCCCACGATCCCACGACTCTTCACGATCTGCCCATTCATTCTCTCTCCTCCCTTTTCCTCTATAAAAACCCTTTTTACTTTTTCACTTTTCACTCTCTGAAAACCCTTTTCCTCAAACTCTCTGCGATTCTTACTTTCTCCTATTTCGAACTCCGGCGAACCTCCGTCACTCCGGCCGTCGTCATTGCGCGGTGCCTTCCCATAGCCGACTTGCTTTCTACTCCATCCTCCACTTCTTCTTCCGGTGAGTCTTTCCTCTTTCTTCTTTCTTGACACTGTTCATCTTCTTCTTTTTTCTTGCTGCCACTGTTCATCTTCTTTTTATTTTTATGAAATTACCCAGCATGTCAATGCACAATATCAGCGTTTCTTATCTAGAACTTTCTTCACCATCTACGGAGGGGGAAGTTTCTGCCCCCACCGTTATTGAAATTCATTCCTCGCCCTCTACTCATGAGGATTCCGGTCCCGCCGGCTCTGTAGACTCTATTCTCTCTTCGAATGGAGAATTGTCTTCACCCGAGTGGCGTTCAAACGCACATTTGGTTGAAGATAAATGTCTTTTTCGTTCCATCTGGGGCAGTATTGGAAGCATCAGCTCGCTTCGAATATCATCCCAAGGGTTTACCAAAATAAACCCCGCCACTTCTAATAACGTAGATCACCTGTTGAATGTTCTTCCATGTGGCGAGGATGATTGTGTTCTTTTACGCAAAGATTCATCCGATGAATCGCCCGATTTCTTTTTTGTTTATGGTTATTTTTTCTTGGACTTGAATATCAAACTTCCATTCTCGCCCTTTATATGTCACGTTCTTTCCTTTCTGAACGTGGCGCCTTGTCAACTCCAACCCAACGCCTGGGGTTTTATTCGCTGTTTTGAAATTCTTTGTGAACATTTGAGTTTCACTCCCACCTACCCCTTGTTTTTCCTTTTCTATAAAACAGTCACCACGAAACCTACCTCTGTCAAGTGGGTTCCCCTTCTAGCCCGTAAGAACATGAGCCGATTCACCACCCTTAAAAGCCATTACAAAGTGTGGCAGAAAAAATATTTCAAAGTTATGGAGTCGCCCGAAATAAATAACTTGTTTCGAGATTCCGATAATAATCCACTCTTCCCCTTTTACTGGACAAAAAATCCCCGCCGCAAAATATCCGTTTCATATGACGCCTTAGATGAGTCTGAGCAAGGTATCGCCGATTATCTTCGCACACTACCAGTACTCTCTGGCCATGACTTGATTGAGGCGTCGAAAGCCGGCACTTTAAATCAGTTTTTTAGTAAGTTTATGATCTTTTCACATGACTTGCTTTTTTCTTTGTGTTCATGTGTTTTGTCTAACTAATACTTTCCATGCAGCAACGATGGGAAAAGGCAAGGTTGATTCAAACCCGTTGAAGTTGAAGGAATACCTCGCCCAGTCTGCAGCGGCAGCGAAGAAAAGGTCCGCCGAAAATGAGCAAAAGAAGAAGAATGAAGGTGCTTTGGGCTCTGATAATGTCAGGGACCCTAAGCGCCAAAAAACTTCAGGCGCTGCTGGTGGTAAGCCTTCTCATCAATCGGCTGGTGCAGCTTCCAAAAGTCAGCCTGCAGAGAAAAAGAAGGGACATGATACTATCCCACCACCTAACCAGGATTCAAGCTTGCTGATTAACCGCCCGCCAACTCCATTTAGCCAAGCTGGCACTAGCTCAGCCATTGGTGGCGAGGCTCCTCCCCCTTTGCTGAGTTTAAATGATCCTCACTTCAATGGGTTGGACTTCATGACCCGCACCTTTGACAACCGGGTCCACAAAGATATTTCCGGTCAGGGCTCCCCCAACATTGCTTCCTTGGCCATATTTCATGCACTTTCCGCCCCCAGCACTGTGGCGGGAATGGCCCAGTGTGTGAAAGAAGTGATTTCAGCCAAGAATCGTTTCGAGAAGAAGGCAGCCGATTATAAAACTGTCTATGAGCGAGCTAAGGCTGACGCTGAGACCGCCAACAAGAAGCTGAAATCCGCTGAAGAAAAGTGCACTAAGTTAACTGCTGACTTGGCGGCGTCTGACCTGCTTCTTCAGAAGACCAAGTCTTTAAAAGAAGCCATCAATGATAAACACACTGCTGTTCAAGCCAAGTGCCAAAAACTGGAAAAGAAGTACGAACGCCTGAATGCTTCCATCTTAGGGCGTGCTTCTCTCCAGTTTGCTCAAGGCTTTCTGGCGGCCAAAGAGCAGATTAGTGTGGTTGAGCCGGGCTTTGATCTTTCCCTCATTGGGTGGCTGAAGGAGATCAAGGATGGTCAAGTGGTTGGTGATGACGACATAAGCCTCGACCTCCTTCCTCAATTCAATGATGAAAGTGAGTCTGAAGAAGAAGAAGATGATGGCGGAGATAAAAATGATCAGAACAAGGTTGAGGATCAAGGAAAGGAAGACCCTCAAGTTGTTGCAGGCCAAGGGGACAGCGCCAACAACGAGAATCTGCCTTGAATTTGTTTTTGTTTTATGAAGTCAACATTGTGCTCTGGGCGTTGCCCTTTTGTTTTTTATTATTCTAAATCATGTACGGGCGTCGCCCCTTTTTCTTACTTTTAATGAAGACCGTTTTAAGTTCATTCGTTGTTACCTTGAGTTGTTACCAACTTTTGTTGTTACTTAGGTTTAAATACCTTAGCCTATTTTTCGACGAGGCTTGGTTTCTAGTGGCCACTAGAATTGCCAAGGCTTGTAATATTTGATGGCGATACTCTCTTATTCCGAAAGGTTTACTCGCGGTATTGCATACCTTGATACGATTTGCATTGCATGAACTCGTAATATAAATTAAAAAATATAGGCGATTCTGTTGAAATGATCTTTTCATTAATTTTCTTTCACATGGGAACTATTGTCCCTTCATTACATATGTCGCCTCATTAAAAACCTTTCCAAAGAAAGGGAAAAAGAGTGCGACTTCATTCACCTTTGTTGTTTTTTGTCTTTTTTAACTAAAATATTGCTTCAGATGTGAGGCGTTCCATGTCCGTGGGACCCTCTGACCATTAAGTTGTTCCAACTTATAAGCTCCTCCTCCAACATCGCCTATAACCCTGTAAGGCCCGCCCCAATTGGGTGAAAGTTTGTTGTGTTTGTCGGGTATTGTATTTTTTCGGAGCACTAAGTCTCCTACCCTCATCTTTCTTGGCACTACTTTCGTTGTGAACTTTCTTGCAATCTTCACTTTTCCCGCCTCATTTCTTATGTGTGCCTCCCGTTGTTCCTCTGGCAACATAATTAGATTTGCTATCAGATTTTCCCCGTTGTCATTCTCATTAAACCGAGACACTCGCCAGCTCTGGTTTTCTATTTCTACTGGGAGCATGGCGTCAGTCCCATAAGTTAAACGATACGGGGTTTCCTTTGTGCTTGATTGTTCAGTAGTGTTATATGCCCAAAGAACGCCTGGTAACTCCTCCGCCCAACACCCCTTTGCTTCATCCAGCTTCTTTTTTAAGCCTTTCAAAATAACTTTATTAGCTGACTCGGCCTGTCCATTAGTTTGCGGGTGTTCTACCGAGGCAAATCTCATTTCGATTCCCATTCCTGCACAAAATTCCCGGGTAACGTTACTTGTAAATTGGGTCCCATTGTCCATTACCAAAGCCATGGGAACCCCAAATCTGCACACAATTCTTCGCCACAGGAAATTCTTGACCTTGACCGCCGTGATAGTCGCCACTGCTTCAGCTTCTATCCATTTGGTGAAGTAATCAACCGCCACGATGATATACTTCATTTGTGCCTTCGCCACCGGGAACGGTCCCAAAATGTCAGTCCCCCACATAGCAAATGGCCAGGGTGCCATCATGGTGGTTAATTCCTCCGGCGGGGCCTTATGCAAATCAGAAAAGACTTGACATTTTCCATATTTCTTAACATAATCCAGACAGTCCTTCTTCAATGTTGGCCAGTAGAATCCTGCTCGCAAAACTTTTACTGCCAAGGATCGCCCTCCAATATGACTGGAGCATACTCCTTCGTGGACTTCCGCCATTATTCCCGGGGCGTCCTTGGTGTCAACACATTTCAGCATAGGAGACATAATGCCTCGCCGATATAACTCCCCATCCACCAGTGTGTAGAAACTGACCTCTCTACGTTTTGCTCTTGAGTTCAAATCGTCATCCTGTGGAGGGTTCTGTAGAAATTTTTGATTGATTCCATCCATGAAGGCTCGCCTTCACTTATTGACTTCACTGCTTTGAACTTCACTTCCACTAAATCAATACTTGGGCGAGGCAGGGTTTCTTGAATGACTGTTTGGTAATTGCCCAATCGCCCTGTACTTGCTAATTTTGCTAACACATCAGCCCTCTCATTTTGTCCCCTCGGGACATGTTCTATTTTAACATCTTTGACCTCCATCATCAATCTGCGCACCACTTCCAAGTATTTGGAAAGTTGCGGATCCTTCACCTGATACTCGCCTTTCACCTGCTTAACCACTAACTGCGAATCTCCTTTGATAAATAGCTTCTGGACCCCAACTCAATGGCTAGCCTTAAGCCAGCGATCAAAGCCTCATATTCAGATTGATTGTTGCTCGCCTTGAACTCGAATTTTAGAGACTGTTCAATGATCATTTTATCTGGACTCTCAATTGTTATTCCAGCCCCGCTTCCAGTGTTGTTGGAGGATCCATCCACAGATAGGACCCATTCTCCTTGAGTCTTTTCGCCTTCTGTGGGCGTTAATTCAGCCATGAAGTCGATCAAACTTTGGACTGTGACTTGGCCCCTTGGCTCATATTGTATATCGTATTCCGATAATTCAACTAACCAGCTAACCAATCGCCCAGATAAATCAGGCTTTTGAAGTACTTGCCTTAAGGGAACATCAGTTTTAACTTTGACTTGGAAACTTTGGAAGTAAGGCCTGAGGCGCCTTGCTGTTTTCAGAATCGCCAAAGCCGCCTTTTCAATTTTTTGGTACCGCAGTTCAGCGCCTTGCAGGGTGTGACTTACAAAATATATAATCTTCTGTTGTTTTCCTTCTTCCTGAAGTAACACTGTGCTGACCGCCCTATCCGTGACAGCCAGGTAGAGCATCAGAGGAACGCCTGGCGTAGGTTTGGATAGTACTGGCAACGTTGCTAATGTCTCTTTCAACTTGGAAAAAGCTTGCTCGCATTCCTCTGTCCACTGGAACTTGGAATTCTTTTTTAAACAACTGAAGAAAGGAGCAGCTTTGTCTCCCGCCATTGGCAAGAAACGTGCTAAAGCCGCCATGCGTCCTGTTAATCGCTGTACTTCCTTGACGCTTGTTGGACTTTTCATTTCTAAGATCACCTTGCCTTTATCTGGGTTTACTTCAATCCCTCTTGATGTTATCATAAAGCCCAAAAATTTTCCCCCTTGAATCCCAAACGAGCATTTCTCAGGATTTAGCTTCATTTGATATTTTCTTAATTGAGTAAATGCCTCCATAAGATCGCCGCCGTGATCACCAGCCTTGGCGGACTTTACAATCATGTCATCCACATATACTTCCATATTCCTGCCCACTTGTCTTGAAAAAATTTTATCCATGAGCCGTTGGTACGTAGCTCCTGCGTTCTTCAAACCGAAAGGCATTGTCTTGTAACAATAATTCGCCTGATTGGTCATAAATGCTGTACTTTCCTCGTCCGAAGGATGCATCATAATTTGATTATAGCCCGAATAAGCATCCATGAGACTTAAAAGCTCATTCCCGGAAGCTCCATCCACAAGTTTATCAACATTGGGAAGTGGATACGAATCTTTGGGGCACACTTTGTTCAAGCTTGTGTAGTCCGTGCACATTCGCCACTTTCCATTAGCTTTTTTAACCATTACCACATTGGCGAGCCACTTTGGGTACTGTACCTCACGGATGAAACGAGCCTTGATTAGTTTCTCAGTCTCTAACTGTACGGCCTTGTTCTTTTCGTCACTCATTCTCCGCCTTGGTTGGATGACTGGGGCCGCCCCTGGTCGTATGGCCAATTTATGAGTGATCACATTGGGGTCAATCCCTGGCACATCATTGATGGTCCATGCAAAGAGATCCAAATTATCACCTAGAAGGGTGATTAGTCTTTCCTCTTGCTCTTTTGTTAAACTGCTACCAATCTTTAAGAACTTGTCATTGACTTGCACCTGCTTGGTTTCTTCCAGAGGTTGTGGGCGAAAATCATCACCATCATCTCTTGGGTCTAAACTAAATCCTTCTTGTGGAAAGATTTCTGTAATTCGATGACTTTCCTTGGCGGCCTTTCGTCCATAAAGCGCCACGCTTCGCAAATAGCACTCTCTTGCTGCATTCTGGTCTACACGCAGTATCCCGACCTTCCCATTACAGGCTGGATACTTGACAGTTAAGTGAGCAGTTGAAATGACCGCACAGATCTTGTTGAGGGTGTATCGCCCCAATAGTACATTGTAGTTGGCTCTGCACGCCAAGACTAAGTACTTTACTTGAAATTTCTTAACAAACTCCCCTTCTCCAAAAGCAGTTGGTATTTCCACATATCCCCGCACATTGACACGGTCCCCTGTAAATCCTACCAAGGTTCCTTTATATGGCCTCAAATCGGATTCCTTTAACCCCAGGCGATCAAATGCATCGCCATAAATGATATCCGCCGAAGATCCCTGGTCTAAAAATACTTTCTTCGTCACGTAATTGTTAACCCTAATTGTCACCACAATTGGATCGTTGTCATGGGGGATCACATGCGCAAAATCCTGAGGTGTGAATACAATAGGTGAATGATTCAGCCAACACTCACCTTCGTTCGCCTCCTGCACTGAGTGCACTGCCGCCACATAGCGTTTTCTAGCCTTACTTGAAATTGCACCCCCGCCGAATCCTCCTGCAATAGATGAGCATTCCCCAACAGGATCGCCCAACTCTTCAACTATCTCCTTCCCTTTGCCTTTGTCCCCTTGAGTTATCTTAGCGACCTCTGGCGTTGTTGTGTCTTTAACGAAATTTGCCAAATGGCCAGCCTTAATCAAACGATCAATTTCCCGCCTCAGGTTCCAACAATTATCTGTCGTATGCCCCAACGCTTTGTGGTACTCACACCACCTGTTGGTATCTACATTAGCTGGCGGCCGCCGTGGTGGTGGCGGGTACTGCACAACGTTTGTTTGCCCAACTGCCCTTAAAATGGTGCTTAAGGGTGCATTCA
Source organism: Lotus japonicus (assembly GCF_012489685.1). NCBI lineage: Eukaryota > Viridiplantae > Streptophyta > Magnoliopsida > Fabales > Fabaceae > Lotus > Lotus japonicus. Next base: position 54,745,121 of record NC_080044.1, read on the forward strand.
ACTTGGTAAGTGGAGCTGGAGCTGGCGAAGCACCATGCTGACCAGTTGTGGTTGCAGTGGGACCTTGAGAATTTCTGTGCCATGTATTTTGAAATCCTGGTTTAGAGTTTTGATATGGTCCCGGTCTTGGTACACGGGGGGTTTGTGCCACCCTGGTTTCCTTCCCCGCCTTAGGTTTATCCTGTGACACCACGCCAGATTGGGCTTGCTTGCGTCCTTCCTCTCTTTCTTGTTTTTTCTGATCATCTTGCTCAATTAATATGAATTCCTGAACACGGGCACGAAGGTCCATCATGTCTTTTGCTGGTCGCCTCGTTAAGTCCCGATTCAAATCACCCGCCCGGAGACCATTTTTGAAAGACGCCAAACATACGTCCGGATTATCCTCCTCCAACTGAACCGCCATCTTGCTAAAGTGTGCCATGTAGGTTTTTAACTTTTCTCCTGGTTGCTGATGTATGCTGATAAGATCAAACATTGTTGCTTTTGTGGTTTTATTGGCGGAGAATTGAGTCAGAAACTTAGTAGATAGATCGGTGAAATTATCGATGGAGAAGGGCGGTTGTCTAATGAACCACTGCATCGCCATGCCTTTAAACGTAGAAGGCAACAATCGACACTTTACCGCATCCGTTGCCCCGCCGATCACCATTTTAGTGTTGAAATATCTCAAGTGTTCCATAGGATCAGTGTCGCCTGAGAAGGCGTCCAGTGCCATTGTCTGCAGGTGCTTTGGTATACCCACCCGAGTGATGGCGGGAACAAAAGGCTAGAACTCGACAACATCCTCAGCCTCGAGCCGTTGTTCTTGCTTATAGTCTTGTCGTTGGGTTAAATACTCCACCTGGGCTTGCAACTGCTCATTCTGGCTTTGTACTTTTTGCAAAGTATCCAACATTTGTTGCAAGGCCGCCGGAGTGATTCCCGTCACTACTTCTGGTGCTTTTCTCGGAACGCTGTTTTTGAAGTCGTCCAGATTCACGTATTCAGGCGGCGCTGATCGTCGCCTGACTTCTGGATCTGATCTAGCGATCAGATCTGAAGGTCTTCCCGGAGCAGCATTCACTAACGACACCGGTGACTGTGCCACCGAGTGAACCCCTTCCGAAGAAGTCTCCTGCTCCGGCTCTTGAGGTACTTCATGGTTGTTGTGTCGTCCGCCGCCGCGGCCGCCGTGACGACCACCTCCCCTCCGGCGATGATCCCTCAATATCGATTAAAAACTTTCACAACCCTGCCCCTCCCAGTCCAAATAGCGCCCTCACACGAGGCCATTGACCAACCTTCTGTTTTCCAGGATAGGGAGACTATCGTGGAATTCGTAAGTAGCCTTGGCGGTTTGTCTGATGATGACGAAATAAACGCCAAACTCCGGATTTGGCCCTGCAGTGCTGAAGACCGCCCCTGGCTTCACAGGGCCGACGGCGATGTAAAGGGATCTCATTTCTTTTTTACCTGTGAGTATATGTTCGGCGAGCTTGGAGTCAGACTTCCTTTTTCGCCCTTCATTCAGACCGTTCTCCGCGATATCAACGCGGCTCCTTGCCAACTTCACCCCAATGCCTGGGCCTTCATCCGGTGCTTTGAGATCTTGTGCGTCGCTGTTGGCACCGCCCCATCTCCCACCAGCTTCTTTTACCTCTACGATGTTGACCCCAAGTCCATCAAAAATAAAGGGTGGATTTCTTTAAAGGCCCGGGCTGGCCGTAAATGCTTGAACCCTCATAAAAGCAACGCCAAGTCCTCCTTTGCCCGAAGATACTTCCGCGTGGCGGTTCACCCCGCCTATCCAGAGGCCTTCACTCTTAGGGACGGGACTGCCCTTTTTCCCCTTTACTGGACGGAGAAGCCTAATGGGATTACCGATCCTTCGGAAGAATCTTTGTCTGCCAACGACAAAGCCCTTTTAAATCTCCTCGCCCCACTTCCTGTTCTTGACTGCTCAACAGTCCTTGAGGGTTCTCGCCTCTCAAGGACACCCAAATATCTAGGTCACTTATAGTTTACTTTTATCATCTCTATTTTCTTTCCTATCTCTTATGTTGCTACTGACCCCCCTTTTTCCTTATTTAATGTTGCAGAAGATATGAATTTCACCAACGCCGAGCTCTTGAAAGCTCGTGAGAGGAGAATGGCCCGTTTTTCTCCAAAGTTCAACAACGAGGGCGATGGGAAAAAGCGGGGCGGTGCTGAGAACCAAGCTGAGGGCGCCCAAGCCCCCAAAAGGAGGAAATTGGTCAAAGTCTCCTCTGCCGCCGGCTCCTCCACCCCCGGCGCTCAGCCCACTACTGCCGCTGCGCCTAAAGGCAAAAAGGTTGCTAACGCCTCCGCCGCCACGACCACCGAGTCCACCACCATCCCAGCTCCCAATTCCGCTACCGCGGGCGCGGCCACCGTAGCCGCCGCCAAGTCCACTACTGTAGGCGCCACAGCTGCCTCTGCCGGTGCCACAACAACCTCTGTTGACCAGTCACCAGCCACAGCCGCCTCCGCCGGTGCCACAACAACCTCTGTTGACCAGTCACCAGCCGCCAACACGACCACCAACATTTCTCAACCCTCAGCTGTTGAGAAACTTGTCGCCGTCAATGCCACAAAAGCTGTCGCGTCCTCCGATGCTCCTGCTGGGGAGAAAGAAAAAGAAAATGAAACCCCCAGGTCTCCCCCTCGCCAAGACACACCTCCTAGCCCGCCCCCAACAGATGATGGGCGCTCCGTGTCTTCCCCGCCTCGCCACGAAGAGAGACCTTCACCTGATGCCGCCGCTACCTTTGAAGCGACCCAGATCGAGCAAGCTCCTAGTAAAGAGGGCGGCTCCTCCAGCTACTACAACATGCTTCCCAACGCCATTGAACCTTCAGAATTCTTGCTTACCGGCCTCAACCGTGACGCCATAGAGAAAGAAGTTTTGAGCCGGGGTATTAATGAAACCAAGGAGGAAACCCTTGCTTGTCTTCTACGCGCTGGGTGTATTTTTGCCCATGCGTTTGACAATTTCAACGCCACCGCTGCTGAAACTGAACGGTTAAGGACTGAGAACACCAAGTACCAGGAGGACGCCGCCGCTTGGAAGAAACGCTTCGACAAACTGCTAGATCAAGCGGGCAAAGAAAAAGTCCAGGCTGACAAGTTGATTGGCACGGCGGGAATTAAAATCGGCGAACTGGAGGATCAACTGGCGCTGATGAAGGAAGAAGCGGATGATCTCGATGCAAATCTCCAAGCTTGCAAAAACGAAAAAGACCAAGCTGAGAAAGACTTGATCGCCAGGGACGAGGCGCTGGTTGCTAAGGAGTTAGAGCTCGAAGCATTGCGCGCTGAGCTGGAGTCAGTGAAAAAGGCGCTGGCGGAGCAAGAGAAAAAGTCCGCTGAGTCCTTGGCTTCGGCGAAGTCTGACATGGAGGCGGTGATGCGAGCCACGTCCGAAGAGATCAAGAAGGCGAACGAAGCTCATGGGGAAGCCCTCGCCACCAAAGATGCCGAGATTACTACCCATCTTGCGAAGATTAAAGGGCTAGAGGACGAGCTGGCGATGGAGAAAGCCAAAGCCGCTGAGGCGAGAGAACAAGCCGCTGACATTGCCTATGACAATCGCGAGCGCGGCTTCTACCTCGCCAAAGACCAGGCCCAACATTTGTTCCCGAACCTTGATTTTAGCGCTATGGGAGTAATGAAAGAGATCACCGCTGAAGGACTGGTTGGTCCTGATGATCCTCCTCTGATTGACTAACACCTCTGGACGGCAACTGAAGAAGAAGAAGAAACCGGAGAAGAAGAAAGAAATAATGAATAGTGTAATTTTAATTTTACTTAGCCTTTACCGCCCTCTGTAATGCACTTTTCCGTCATTCTTATATATAAGCAACCTTTCGCCATAGTTTTTATATAAGCAACCTTGGCGGTTTGTCTGATGATGACGAAATAAACGCCAAACTCCGGATTTGGCCCTGCAGTGCTGAAGACCGCCCCTGGCTTCACAGGGCCGACGGCGATGTAAAGGGATCTCATTTCTTTTTTACCTATGAGTATATGTTCGGCGAGCTTGGAGTCAGACTTCCTTTTTCGCCCTTCATTCAGACCGTTCTCCGCGATATCAACGCGACTCCTTGCCAACTTCACCCCAATGCCTGGGCCTTCATCCGGTGCTTTGAGATCTTGTGCGCCGCTGTTGGCACCGCCCCATCTCCCACCAGCTTCTTTTACCTCTACGATGTTGACCCCAAGTCCATCAAAAATAAAGGGTGGATTTCTTTAAAGGCCCGGGCTGGCCGTAAATGCTTGAATCCTCATAAAAGCAACGCCAAGTCCTCCTTTGCCCGAAGATACTTCCGCGTGGCGGTTCACCCCGCCTATCCAGAGGCCTTCACTCTTAGGGACGGGACTGCCCTTTTTCCCCTTTACTGGACGGAGAAGCCTAATGGGATTACCGATCCTTCGGAAGAATCTTTGTCTGCCAACGACAAAGCCCTTTTAAATCTCCTCGCCCCACTTCCTGTTCTTGACTGCTCAACAGTCCTTGAGGGTGCTCGCCTCTCAAGGACACCCAAATATCTAGGTCACTTATAGTTTACTTTTATCATCTCTATTTTCTTTCCTATCTCTTATGTTGCTACTGACCCCCCCTTTTTCCTTATTTAATGTTGCAGAAGATATGAATTTCACCAACGCCGAGCTCTTGAAAGCTCGTGAGAGGAGAATGGCCCATTTTTCTCCAAAGTTCAACAACGAGGGCGATAGGAAAAAGCGGGGCGGTGCTGAGAACCAAGCTGAGGGCGCCCAAGCCCCCAAAAGGAGGAAATTGGTCAAAGTCTCCTCTGCCGCCGGCTCCTCCACCCCCGGCGCTCAGCCCACTACTGCCGCTGAGCCTAAAGGCAAAAAGGTTGCTAAAGCCTCTGCCGCCACGGCCACCGAGTCCACCACCATCCCAGCTCCCAATTCCGCTACCGCGGGCGCGGCCACCGCAGCCGCCGCCAAGTCCACTACTGTAGGCGCCACAGCCGCCTCCGCCGGTGCCACAACAACCTCTGTTGACCAGTCACCAGCCGCCAACACGACCACCAACATTTCTCAACCGTCAGCTGTTGAGAAACTTGTCGCCGTCAATGCCACAAAAGCTGTCGCGTCCTCCGATGCTCCTGCTGGGGAGAAAGAAAAAGAAAATGAAACCCCCAGGTCTCCCCCTCGCCAAGACACACCTCCTAGCCCGCCCCCAACAGATGATGGGCGCTCCGCGTCTTCCCCGCCTCGCCACGAAGAGAGACCTTCACCTGATGCCGCCGCTACCTTTGAAGCGACCCAGATCGAGCAAGCTCCTAGTAAAGAGGGCGGCTCCTCCAGCTACTACAACATGCTTCCCAACGCCATTGAACCTTCAGAATTCTTGCTTACCGGCCTCAACCGTGACGCCATAGAGAAAGAAGTTTTGAGCCGGGGTATTAATGAAACCAAGGAGGAAACCCTTGCTTGTCTTCTACGCGCTGGGTGTATTTTTGCCCATGCGTTTGACAATTTCAACGCCACCGCTGCTGAAACTGAACGGTTGAGGACTGAGAACACCAAGTACCAGGAGGACGCCACCGCTTGGAAGAAACGCTTCGACAAACTGCTAGATCAAGCGGGCAAAGAAAAAGTCCAGGCTGACAAGTTGATTGGCACGGCGGGAATTAAAATCGGCGAACTGGAGGATCAACTGGCGCTGATGAAGGAAGAAGCGGATGATCTCGATGCAAGTCTCCAAGCTTGCAAAAACGAAAAAGACCAAGCTGAGAAAGACTTGATCGCCAGGGACGAGGCGCTGGTTGCTAAGGAGTTAGAGCTCGAAGCATTGCGCGCTGAGCTGGAGTCAGTGAAAAAGGCGCTGGCGGAGCAAGAGAAAAAGTCCGCTGAGTCCTTGGCTTCGGCGAAGTCTGACATGGAGGCGGTGATGTGAGCCACGTCCGAAGAGATCAAGAAGGCGAACGAAGCTCATGGGGAAGCCCTCGCCACCAAAGATGCCGAGATTACTACCCATCTTGCGAAGATTAAAGGGCTAGAGGACGAGCTGGCGATGGAGAAAGCCAAAGCCGCTGAGGCGAGAGAACAAGCCGCTGACATTGCCTATGACAATCGCGAGCGCGACTTCTACCTCGCCAAAGACCAGGCCCAACATTTGTTCCCGAACCTTGATTTTAGCGCTATGGGAGTAATGAAAGAGATCACCGCTGAAGGACTGGTTGGTCCTGATGATCCTCCTCTGATTGACCAACACCTCTGGACGACAACTGAAGAAGAAGAAGAAACCGGAGAGGAAGAAAGAAATAATGAATAGTGTAATTTTAATTTTACTTAGCCTTTACCGCCCTCTGTAATGCACTTTTCCGTCATTCTTATATATAAGCAACCTTTCGCCATAGTTTTTATATCGCCTCTGAATACTTTGTAAATTTTGTTGGATTGCGTTCGCCGTACATTTTTTTTGGTCGCCGCATTCTGATTGTTTAAAAAATTTAAGAATGAATTTCGTAGTTTAACGCCCCAACACGCCGGAGTAATAAGATACTCAACATCCTGAGTGACCAAGCACTCGCCTTCCACCTTATTCATTTGCCGACCTTATATCTCACGCTATTTTTTCACGCGTCATATGATTGAATTACGCCTAACGACTTCGTGCATTAATTTTAACTAGGACTTGTTGCCTGGTATTTCACCGCCAAGACTTTTAGACGTTTTCCACAAAGGAATAAACGACCTCCATTCTTGAGGGCTTCGCCAGGGGCTTTGCCCGCTCGGGGCTTACAATGCTTGGGTCCCAATGGCCATTTGGGGGTCCCAAGTCTTTTGCCTAGTTTATAGTGCTCGTCGTATTCTGGCGAGACTTACCCAGCACGTCGTCTACGGGACCGGCGATCACATCAGACTTTCCGGGGGGAGATTCCCAGGCGTCAAAGGCCCTTTGTGGAATCGCCGCCACCTTCAGGGTTCCAGCAAGCCCCTTTGGGGATCAAGCTTGTCCCACCTAGTGATCGCCGTAATTCTTTATATCGATCGGCAATTCCGATCGTCAGGGAATCCCTGGAATTTTTGGATGTGAATTTCATGAACTTTCGTTTTATTGATGGAGCGTCTCGCTAAAAAATTCCTTTCGGAGAAAAAGAGCACGCTTTTGTTACAATGGAGAGTTTTGAGGTACTTTTAGAGAAATTGAAAATATCTATCTTCGGTGAATTCACTTTGCCCACGATCAACTGTAATAATAGCGCAGGCTCAAACCGTTGAACGACCTGGGTAGTCGCCTTCCATCAAGCTCCTCCAAGTGATAGGCCCCTGTACCAAGAACTTTGATAATGCGGTAAGGCCCTTCCCAGTTCGGAGTCAGCTTGTTTCCCGGGGCTCCTGACCGCCACTTTAGGACCAGATCGCCAACTTGCATATCTCGAACGCGAACCCTACTATTGTACTTGGCGGCCACGCGCTGCTTCATCGTCGTTTCCCGAATGTGCGCCTCGTCACGCGTTTCGGACAGAAGATCCAACTCCATCGCCATATTGGCTTGATTCTCCCCTTCAAAATCCGGCTGAGTCCGCCATGTGAAATTGTCAATCTCCACCGGCAACATGGCATCTACCCCATAGGTCATCCTAAAGGGGGTTTCTCTTGTAGTAGATTGCACAGTGGTGTTGTACGACCATAGTACCACTGGGAGTTCATCCAGTCAGGCTCCCTTAGCTTCCTCAAGCCGTCGCCTTAGTCCACGCAGAATTACCCTGTTCGCAGATTCTACTTGCCCGTTCGTTTGCGGATGCTCCACAGAGGCGAATCTCATCTGTATGCCCATTTCCTTGCAAAATTCCCTTGTTTGGTTGCTTGAAAACTGGGTCCCGTTATCGGACACAATCGCCCTTGGGATCCCAAACCTACAAACAATACGCCTCCAGTAAAAGTTGACTATTTTTGCAGAGGTTATTTTGGCCAGGGGCTCGGCTTCAATCCATTTAGTGAAATAGTCCACCGCCACTAATATAAACTTCATTTGCGACCTGGCGGTCGGAAAAGGTCCTACCAAATCCACACCCCACATGGCGAAAGGCCATGGGGCGCTCATCGTTACCAGCTCTTTTGGCGGTGCCTTAGACAAATCAGCAAACACTTGACATTTTTTGCACCGCTTCACAAAGTCCATACAATCTTTCCTGAGGGTGGGCCAGTAGTATCCCGCCCTTAACACCTTGCAAGCCAAAGATCTCCCCCCAATGTGGCTTGCACACACTCCCTCATGCACCTCAGACATTATCGCCTCGTATTTTTCCAGCGGTACGCATTTTAGCAATGGCGTCGAAAAACCACGGCGATACAAGTGTCCATCAATGAGAGTATAGTGGCTCGCCTCTCGCCGTTGCTCCTTCGTGCATTGCTCCACTTCCGCCGGGTCCCCCGCCAAGATAGATAATATAGGTCCCATCCACGTCGCCCCTCTGTTCACACATGCCATGAGCTCGCCTTCAATGCTGGGGAACGCCAGCGTTTCCTGAATCACACTTTTGTTGTTCCCGGGCTTCCGCGTGCTCGCCAATTTGGCCAACGCGTCCGCCCGCTGGTTTCCTGCCCGAGGAACATACTCTACTACAACCTCTTGAAAAAGTGTCATCAAATATCGCACTCGCTCAAGGTACTTGATCAGATTGGGATCTTTGACCTGGAAAGTGCCCTTCACTTGATTCTCCACCAACTGCGAGTCCGTTCTTATCAACAAACTTCCGATCTTTACTTCCCGCGCCAACTTCAACCCGGCGATGAGAGCTTCATACTCTGCCTGGTTGTTTGTGGCCTTGAACTCGAATTTCAGCGATTGTTCCAGTACTAGATCTCCTGGTCCTTCCAACGTTACTCCCGCGCCGCTGCCACTGCTATTGGAGGATCCATCTACAAAGAGAGTCCACTGAGTGTCCACTCTTTCAAACCGATCTGGGGTCAACTCCACCACAAAATCAGCCAGCGACTGTGCGCCAACCGTGCCTCGCTTATCATATTGTAACCCATATTCAGACAATTCAACCGACCAGGCGACTAATCTACCTGACAAATCCTGTTTTTGCAACACTTGTCTCAGGGGTAAATCCGTCCGCACCTTTACTGGAAAACTCTGAAAATAAGGTCTCAACCGCCGGGCGGTGACAAGGACCGCCAGTGCTGCCTTCTCAATTTTCTGGTATCTGACCTCTGCGCCCTGGAGTGTGTGGCTAACAAAATAAACGATTCAATGCTCGCCATCCACTTCCTGCAGTATCACAGAACTCAGTACACTATCGCTCACAGCAAAATACAAGTGCAGCGGGTGTCCCTATATTGGTTTTGACAAGATTGGCGGTGATGACAGGAGTTCCTTGAGACGAACAAAAGCTTCTTCACACTCCGCTGTCCACTCGAATGCAACATTTTTTCGAAGACACTTGAAAAAAGGGAAGGATCTATCGCCAGACTTAGGGAGAAATCGAGATAGAGCTGCTATTCGCTCTGTTAAACGTTGGACTTCTTTTACATTAGAGGGACTTTTCATCTGCTGAATCGCCTTGCATTTATCTGGATTTATCTCTATCCCTCTGGATGTGATCATGAATCCTAAAAACTTGCCACCTTGAACACCAAAAGAGCATTTCTCCGGGTTGAGGCGCATATTGTGCTTCCTTATCTCGCCAAATGCTTCTTCCAGATCTTGATGATGATCCAAACCACGTACTGACTTAACGATCATATCATCAACGTAAACTTCCATGTTTCTTCCCACCTGTCCAGCAAAAACCCTATCCATCAACCTTTGGTAGGTCGCCCCAGCATTCTTTAATCCAAATGGCATGGTGCGATAGCAATAATTGACTCTGGCGGTCATGAAAGCCGTTTTGTCTTCGTCCGCCGGGTGCATGCAGATTTGATGATAACCAGAATAAGCATCCATCAAGCTAAGCAGTTCGTTGCCCGAGGCACCATCAACGAGACCATCAATGCTGGGAAGGGGATACGAATCCTTTGGGCATGCCTTGTTTAAGTCTGTGTAGTCCACGCACATCCGCCATTTCCCGTTAGCCTTCTTCACCATCACGACGTTCGCCAACCACGTCGGATATTTCACTTCCCTGATGAATTCTGCCGCCAGCAGCTTGTCGACTTCCTGTTGTACCGCCTTCCCCTTGTCTCCACCCAAGCGCCGCCTGAGTTGTGAAACTGGCTTGACACTTGGATTCAATGCTAATCGATGGCAGATGAAATTTGGATCAATTCCGGGCATGTCCTTGCAGCTCCAAGCAAACAAATCTAAGTTCTCACCTAGCAACTTTGTCAGGCGCGTCTCCTGCTCGTCTGTTAATCTGGTCCCAATCTTCAAAGTGCGATCGCCAAACTTTAGCGCCTTTGTTTCCTCAATTGGCGTGGGCCTGTTCACTCGCCCTCGCCACGTGGGTCAAGATTTTCATCCGAAGTTTCAATTTCATAACATCTGTGTCCGACCGACGCACTCTTCTTGCCGTACAAGTTGAGGCAATTATTATAACATTCCCTCGCCATCTTCTGGTCAACTTTCAGCTTGCCAACTTTTCCATTGCTTAGTGGATACTTGACTGCCAAGTGGGCTGTTGAAATTACAGCACAGAGGCGATTCAATGTATTTCGCCCAATGATGACATTGTAAGATGCCACCACCTGGAGAACCAGATATCTTACCTTCAAAACCCTGGCACACTCATCTTCCCCGAATATTGTGTCTAGATCAATGTATCCTCGCACCATTACTTGCTCACCTGCAAAACCTACCAAGGTTCCCGCATATGGAGTCAGATCATTATCAGTTAGTCCCAACTTGTCGAATGCGTCACCATAGATAATATCAGCCGAACTACCCTGATCCAGGAGTACCCTTCTAACGTTGAAACTATTCAACCTTAATTGCACTACTATCGGGTCATCCTTGTGAGGTTTTATCCCCTCAAAGTCTGCCATCGAGATTGTTATGTCAGGATGCACGAATCCGAAAGCAACTTCATGAACTGAATTAACTGCGCGAACATGGCGTTTCCGCGCCGCATGGGTGTCGCCACCACCCCCAAATCCTCCAGCGATGGTGTTTATGGTCCCGACGGGCGGTCCTGAGTGTTGAGCGAACGTGTCATCAGCTCCTTTTGTGGCGATAGCCGCTGATTCCTGCTTTTTCTTTCCCTTATTGTCCGTTCGCTCCTCCTCCCGCTTATGCGTTTTGCTGTGGTCGCCGTTGTTGCGCCACTGGCCTTGGAGATTTCCTTGATATCCCGCCCGAATCAACTTATCAATCTCCCGCTGCAAAGTCTAGCAGTCGTCCGTGTCATGCCCGACGGACCGATGGTATTCACACCACTTCTTGGGATTGGCGTCCCATGGTTGATGCTTCGGGACCTCTGGCTCATCCACTAGATTCGTGCCCCTCGCCTCGCGGAGCATATCTGCTAAATCTGTGTTCATCACCATGTCAGCCTCCTCCCGCTGGCGATGAGACCTAGATTGCCAAGGCCGGCGTTGTTCATAATCATCACGCCGTGGATATAACTGCTCCTTGGTCGGTTTTAACACCGCCTTCCCTTTATCTTGTCGTTGCTGCTTGCCATCCCCCTTATCTTCGCCATTCTTATTTTTTTTTCGCGCGCTTGGGTGACGTGTCGCCTTTTTCCAGTTTCGCGCGCTTTCTTTTGAAAGCATCGTCCTCCTCGTCGAGAATATAAGTGCTGGCGCGAGCACGCATCTCTTCCATCGAGCGTGTTGGCTTGCGTGTCAACTTGCTGTTCAACCCTCCCGGTAACAAACCATTTTTGAATGCCAGAGCACAGGCTCGAGGCTCCTCGTCCTCTACCTTGACCGATGCAGCGCTGTACCTTGCCATGTACTCCTTCAGTGACTCTCCTTCTTGTTGGCGAATATTGTATAGGTCATTGATCGTCACCGGCTGATTCTTATTCGCCGAGAATTGCACTAGAAACTTGGATGAGAAGTCTCTGAAATTCGAAAACGATCCGCGCGGCAAAGTTGTGAACCATGCCATCGCTGTCGATTTGAACGTCAATGGAAACATCCTGCACTTCACCGCATCTGATGCCGCAATTATCACCATCTTCGTGTTGAAGTACAGAAGATGATCCTTTGGATCAGAATCTCCACTGTAAGAATCCAGAACTAACGTTTTCATATTATCTGGAATTGCCACATTCTCAACATCCTCCGAGAACGGACGGAACTCAGCTACAGAATCCGCTTCTCTGCTTCCATCGTCTTGTTGCTCGCGGCGGTAGAAATCCAACTGAGCTTGTAGATGCTCATTCCGCTGTTGGATGTTGCCAATGCTGCGCATCATATGGCGCCATTGCTCCTGTGTCACCGCCGGTTGTTGCTCCGGAGCAGGTGAATTCTCTGGTGAGCGCTCCAGAGATCTGATCTGCGAAGGCGATGGAGGAGGTGGTGGTGATGGAGGAGGAGAAGGCGACACAGAAGTGCGTGTAGCCTGTACTCCTGCTGTTCGTATCGGGGAATCCAGGACAACTCGATGAGGCCGCCGAGGTGGCGAAATTCGCTGTCGCACTGGTGAATGATGCTGCTTCCTGCGTCGAGTCTCCATCTAAACCAGGGATGACGCAAACTCGATCGAAAAACGAACGCCGGTCACAGAATCAGAATCGGAAAACTAGAGAATTGCCTAATCGTAATCGGAGATAGCTTCTTGCACAATCAATCCACGTGAATGGGAGTAGAAAGTTTATCTTCCCCACAGACGGCGCCAAATGTTCTGGGAATGAACATTGAAGGAAAGGATAGTACCTAGGGAGTGGAAGAATGTGCTAAAGAGAGAATGAGAATGCTGAATTTCATGTGTTATTTCATAAAGTGAGCAAAAGTCCCCTACAATTGGTAACTACCTCCTATTTATAGAGCTTGGGCACTACCTATTGGGCCAATTGGGCCTCCAAGGCCGAGGCCCAACTTAAGGCCAGGGGCTCGCCTCGGGGCGGGCTACACGCTGGGCGTTGCCCCTCTAGGGGCTCACCCAGTCCAGCAGTCATGGAGAGTGATAGGGAGAGATAGAGAGGGTTCGAAGGAGGAGGCCAAACCTCTTCGTTCGCGGCCGTTGCGCGCTCACCAGGACGAAGGAGATGGATCCGAGGGGATCTGGGGATCTGGCTGTGCTCGCGTTTCTTCTTATTTTCCCAGAATTGTTTAGTTGTCGTCTGGATTTTCATCTTATTCTTCCCTAAATTCATTCATCATTCTTATGCATGCTGGAAAAGCAAATCTGCCATCTCTCTTATCAGAACTATTCAATTACTTTAGATCTTATTGTCTGCTTCTTTCTTTTAGACTTTGCTATTTCAGGTATCGTGTTCTAATTATCTCACTGCTATTAGATGCTATCAATCCAAGGTAGACTTCGCAAAATTTACATATGACTCTTTATAGAACTAAAAACCTGAAACCAAATAGTTGTCTGTGATTTCCCATTGTTTATGCAGGAAGTTTCCTCAGGCAAAGAGATCGATGGTAAAAACAACGAGGTATGTTGTTTGGATTTTTCGTGAGGACATTGATCAGGTACAATTAGTATTTAAGTTAAGGGGTATTTTGTGCATCAGCTTGACTTTTTCCGACATCTATGTCTATCTCTGTGTGTTGTTTTTACTATTTAGATGTGTAGGTTGGTACTAAATGATATCTATGGGAAGTTTTTAATTTTCATTTCTCTCATAATTTAGTGCTTATAGTTTTCCTTTTTCATTTCTCGCATTGTTGAGCAGACCTGCAGAATGCTAAAGGAGTTTCCCATTTGATAGATTTATGCAACTATCTCATAAATCTTGAAGATGGTAGTTGGGGCTTAAAGAGAAAGATGCATAACTTATGTCTTACTCTTTAGGCTTCATTGTGATTTGGTTACGACCACCATATGAAATCTGTTTCGCAAGAAGGATACGACTGTTTTTTCTTGCTTAACAATAAATGTTGTGGTTTTTGGTTGTTGTCATTTGCCTGTAAATTAAATCTACACACTCTGATGTTTTAAATGTGTTGGAGAATGATATGAGGTGTGAATGGAAGGAAGATTCACAAGATTGTTGGGTTGGACTGCTGAAGAATGGAAGCAAGATTGGATTCTGCTGCCATTTATCTATTTTTTCATTGATATTTCGTAATTGCTTTACCTCTTTTCCACAATCTGGGTAAGCTTTTAATTCATAGATGTCTCTAAATTTTTTGTTTGGGTAGGTAATTTCAAGTTATTGGGTCCCTGTATTGAGTAATCACAAAAGTGAGAAAATTCCATAACTCATCGCATAGTTATAGTGTTTTTTTCTTTACCTGTCATCTTATTTTTATTTGATTTTATTGGCAAAACACTGAATAATCATCATTAACCGATGATGATGATTTCATTCTTCTCAATCCTAATTTCTCCAACATTTTCCTTTGATTTTGTTGTTCCAAAGGGGGTTTTGGTCAACAAAAGCAATTGTGGCGTATGTAAACTTATCTTATTAGGTATTAAAGCTCCATTACATGTATATTTTATTTCAATTAGTTATAAATATTGATTGCATCCTAGAATGGGTTTATATTTATGTTTATAGTATGGTTCAATAAACCATTGATCTGTTATGTTCTTTTTCAACATGGAAAGTATGTGGTCATTCCTTATAAGCCTATGGTTCCGTCGGTCAACTCGACAGGGTAGAGCAAACTTGCGCATTTTCTTGCGCAGGAATATCAAATAACAATCAGTTTGCCAGATCAGTTTGCAAAATCTTTGTTCTTTTGTTGTTTAAGGCAGAATGCATAAGCTCATTCTATCTCACCTTTTAAGATATTATCTAATGATTCAGTTAGCCCAACATAAGCACATTGTAAATCAACTTAAATGACAGATAGAAGTAGCATTCAGGTGTTAATATGACAAGTTTCCTCACAGTAATGGCAACGGTATAGCTACATGTGGGTTTGTTGCGAGGCCAAAGCAGCATTAATGCGTTTATTGATCGTGTAAATACAACTAGGATAGAGCCCGTTTGCCCGTGCGATGCACGGGTAATTTTTTACCAAATCAATTGTTAATTATAATTATTGAGTAATTTTTTGAAGGTAATTATTGAGTATTTTATATATATGAAATAATACAATGATATATTTACTAAAACATACAATTTTAATTAGTGGAACACTTATATGTTCTTATTATCTTCCTTTTATGTATCAATGTTTCATTTACTTATACACATTAATTGGCTAACACTGCAATATTAAGTTTGGTTCGCTCTTTACAGTTATTATGGAGCTTGTCGGTGTGATTTCCGGCTCAATCTTGCATGTAAAAGATAAACAAATAATTCATGCAAAGAGGTACAAATAAGGTATAGAATATATGTTGCTCAAATGTTGGTTAATTGAATTAGTACCCAACCTTAGAGCAAAAAAATTAGGTCAGATGGCACAACGTAATTAGTGGTTTCTTAGGAATAGTGAAATTCAAAATCACAAATAAGAAGTACTAAATACTTGTGCCATGTAATATTTATTTATATTTTATAATTTATATATTTATAAAATTTCAATTATATATTCAACTTAAATTCAAGATAATGGTAAAATATATAATTTTATTAGTAGAATAAAACACAATTGGTAAAAAATATTATTAGACCATCCATCGGACGTATTCATTTTTTTGTTTATCAGAAAATTCGGACTCATTCATTGAAAACGTGAATATTTTTATTTAATTGAAAGATTCAAAAATAGAATGGTAAAATTAATCTTTCATCACCAATAAAAATAAATTCAAGAAATGGAAAATTAAATAATAACATTTAGCAAGCAAACATATTAATTTGAAAAGAGTTAGTAGCAACTTGATAAAATGAGCAAGGAAAACACTTATCCGGAAACTTTTCTTTTACAAATTAAAAACTCCCTTATGTTATTTTCAGTTGAACCCATAATAAGAACCACAATGATCTCAATGGGAAAAAAATTACGTTAAAAATAATTAGTAACAAATGGATCGAGTGATCCATATAACCGACCTTAGTTGGATAAAGCTTTCGTTGTTGTTGTCGTACAATTGAATTGGAGTTTTTTTTTACACTAATTTTAAGTGAGAGCCAAGCTTCAAGGAAAGTAGAGAGGATATGTATTTTAAAGAGATAAGTTACATACATAAATGAGAATGAGGGTATATAAATATAGTTTCATTGTCCGAAGTGAAGACTCAAATTTAAAACATATAGAGATGTGTGTTACAATCGACTAAGAAAGAACTACAACAATCATCAGGATATGTTACTTTCGACACAAAAAATATAAGCATAGCAAGAGCTTGCAAAAAGAAGCAACACCAAACAATGAATGCCATCAATATTATTGAAGAGAATGTCCAAATGTCTGTAACTTCAGCTCATTCAAATGAAGCCATATTATGTGAAACTCTGACATTTGTATTATCTGTAGTCATTCAACCAAAATCAATCACAAGAATCATCAGTCACACTTATCATGCACAACCTGAAAGGATAGGGATGAGAATAAAATGCGGGAACACAAAAGCTGCTGCTTAACTTCATCCACATCATAAACTTAGTCCTAATATACATGCCAATTTAATGGATCAAAACTAATTCACTAATTCTTTAACACAGTCACTGAACTCTGTCTGTATGTCTCTCTCTCTCTCTCACACACACATTTGGTAGTGAAACACCGAAAAGAGAAGGTACAACAACTTGGTATTGATTTTAAAGAAAAAATCAGCAACTGCATTATTAAGTCAAATTCATATCATTAAAACTTAGATTATCTTCAAAGCCAAAGTCATCAAGACTTCCTGTAAAAGCCTCCAAACCCAGCATTGAAGAAGGAATTACTCCTGAAGGCCTTTGGAATCTATGAGGAACAGCAGCATTTTATTACCTCAATAAGATTAAAAAAAATAGTAGAACAAAACTATACATGAAAGTAGCCAACCAATATATGAAAGTAGCCAACCAATGATGCAGAAAAATAACTTGAAAGAAGCTAATTAAATTCCTTACTCCCTATGTCTATTATCCTATACTGTGGTGATGTCTATCTTACTTCCTTCTATCAAAATTCAATTAAAACATCTATCTTCCATTGCCTTGGGTTCAAGTTTTCTACATTAAATGGCAGAAACAACCAGGTGTCTCCTTGGACAGTCTACATTCTACAACAACCTGAAATGTAAAGTAGGCTTTACTCAACAAAATTTCTTGAAACATTGTGATATTTTTGGACCTGAATTTTCTATGGGTAGATGGGGATAAGGGCTGAGAACCAAAGAAGGAGAAACCATAAAAATAAAAGTGTTATGGATGACAAGGTGCATGAGAGAATGCTCACAAAATTTAGAAAATGGATGAAAAATTCCATCCATCATTTCCCCCATGAGGGACATATGCACATGGAAAATTATAAGATGTAGGACATAATGAATGTTATAAGGTACTCAAAGCTAAGGAGTAAGGAAACATAAAACATTTTGTTAAATAATGTAGTGGTTAGTCTATATAAAGTAAGCCATAGAATACATTTAAGTTTTAATTTTAATGATATGTGATGAACTTCAGCTGCAATATATAGCTTGAGGCATGGTTATGCTAATTATGCAGCTGTATGTGGCATACCTGTGACAGAGTGGCTACCCACTTCAATATCTTTCTGCAATCATGGTGTTAGATTAGATGAACTCACAAGGACTTACATGTATCACTAATTTATTTGCATTATTTTCATTTCAAATTTTAAATTACTGAGATATGATTGCATCTTTTACTGATATGCAGAGCTGAATATGATCCAAAAAGTGATTTGCTGGAGCACGAGTTCATGTTAAAAGGGAAATTGTTTCAACGGAAGGATGTGGAGGTAAGGTTAAAAAATAAATTCACCATGTCAGTAAAAGCATTAGATATGTGGAAACCCATTGAAAGATTGCACAGTTCTGCTTATGAGGTTCTTTTACCCTTAAAGCAATGCAGTTTGATAACTTTTTCCAGCCTGCAGCTATTTCAGACATCAGAGAAATCAGTGAAAATACACAAATGGTTGAACAAAGGTACAAATGGGATAGGGGAAAGCAGGATGAATGAAAATACTCACAACCAAATTTCGGATGTGCAAGTGTTCAAAGTTAAAAATCATATTGATTTCCAACATCCAAAACATGAAATCCTTTCCTCTGATCCTAGCTCTTTAAAGTTACAGCTAAAACATTAACATGACAAGAAGGCATCATCATCTATATTCCTCAGGCAATCGGTAACCTGGTATAACTATTTTATCTGCTAACCTTTTGCCAGTCTTTGGCATAACATGCCAGTGCACAGTCAAGTTGAATTCTTTACCACACAAATTGCTTCCCTGATCAATGAAGTGGTACTTATTTGATGTGTGGATCCAAAACTTGGCATGCTTTTTAGAGGGAATGAACCATCCCACAAGGATATCTGGTTCAAGGAATGTTTTGGAGTTTCACATTCAGCAGCTATAAATACAAAAACCTGTTTTGTGTTCCACGTGAAAAGAGACTACAAATCTTCTGATATATTCAATGTCATTGTTGTTGGGCTGTTTTTGAAACCAGTTGATCTTCAGGATCGGGACTTGGACAGAGGGAGAAGGGGAATTGAGTGTATCAGAGAAGGAACATGCCGCACATAAAGGCCAGAATGATTATGGCAAATAAGAGCAGAATGTTGGCTCTGTACCTGAATGAATGCATTTTGGTGGCTTTTTCCGTTGCGACCCAACGATGACTCCGCTCAGAGAGGGAGAGCGACGGTGGTAGATGACTCTCCCTTCACCACATAGGGAGTATTTATAGAGAAATCTACTACCTAAAATGTTTACTCCAAAAATCAAGTTCACATTGTGGATGAAAAAATCAAATTAAATCAGTAACATTTAAAGTGATTTAGACTGGAAACAGACGAAAGGATTACTCATCCGAGATTTGCTCCTTGGGAATGCACTCAAATCTGGAATTTAGAAAGAAGGATGAACAAATAACAGTGAATGGAGGTACCTGTCGAAATATGGCTGGTTCCACCATTTTCGGCGAGCGAAACCTCCTTGAACACGGAAGGTCGGCGAGGATGCAATTGAATGATGCAGAGACGCGATTTGACGGGAGCAGATGAGAAACTGAGCTGTAGATATGGATGAGCAAGCAATAGAAGTAGCCAGCGGACGATGATGACATTGGAGAGGAAACACTGAGCTGCGATGGATGGGTGAGAGTACACTCATGTGACGTAGAAGTAGGTCAAAAAACAGGAAATCAGGAAAAAGAAGAAAATCAGATGAGCGGTGGAGATGAAAAAAAATTTTGAAAAAGTAACAAAAATAAGGACAGATGGCGTAATGTGATTGGTTGTTTTGTAGGAATAGTGAAATCTAAACTCATGAATAAGAAGTAGTAGATATCTCACACACACATTGATGATTATATTAAAAATATGAAATTCTCATCCTTAATAATAAATCATCTGTCCTCGAATGATAACTCAAATGGTAAAAGTTAGGGAACATGTAGGTTGGGTGAGGGAGGTTTAGGGATCAATGCCTGGAGGGTGTAATTTATCTTTCCGATGTAAAACCCTTTCATGAATATTTTTACTAATTATGTATGCTCAATTCCTAAACTACCCTACTAAAAACTCAAGAGTCTTTTGGGCTTTATTCCTCCATGTAATAAAAAAAAAACTCAAGAGTCTCCCCTTTTTTCTCCTTATTTTGTTCCATGTAGATTTTTTCAATTATATACTATATATATTATATTAAAAACGGTATGGTTGTAAACGAGTAAAAGACAAAAAAAAAAATTGGTGATAAATTATTATTTATTAGTTTATTTAAATTTAATTTGACTCTTGGCTTCCCGTTCCCTTCTTTAAAATTGATTTACATTTTAAGCTCTTCTTTGCAATGCACATATCACATAATTACAATATCACATAATTACAATCAAAGTATCCACACCCTTGACATTTATATATAGACACAATCATATGTACATAGACAATAAAGTAAAAGTTCATACTTTGTCATGACTAGCTTCATTGTTCCCGTCACATTTGAGATTTTGCATGAGTCAAAGATAATGACTAATTTCATTTCTCTATTGTTTTGCATTCACTTATTTGTTTCCATTTTAATAGTTTTATTTTGAATCTTATTTTCTTGATGCTCCACTATGGTAAGATTATCGAATGGGTAGTGGAGTACGTACAACTCCCGACTAAAGGTAATCTGTTTCTTACTTATCCATTAGGCGTAACAAAAAAGATATGTTTTTAGGTAATCAACAACAAGGGTTACCTACTTCAATCGAGCATCTAGGAAAACAACGACAAAAGATAAAAACCAAAAATAGAAACTCAAAAAAACAAAAAACAAACATTCATTAAAAAAAATTTACAAATTTATGATTTCTTATATTTAAAATATTTTTTTTTCTAATCCATAAAATATCTTTTAAAAAATAACATATATTTAAAAAATCATAAAAAAAACAAAAATGAATATTCCCCGTGCGATGCACGGGTCAAAAGTACTAGTATACGATAAATTGAGTAGTTCTATAATAAATAATGTAAAAGTTATTAACTGAAAATTATAATTAGTTATTAATGATCATTTATATTATTATTGTAGAAATAATCAATTTCTCATATATATGATTAAAATATATTAGTATTAAAATTAGTTAAAAGATGTTTGACTTTTATATAACTTACAATACTAATTAATTCCAAACAATAATTAATTATTAATTATCCTTAAAATGAATAATATAAAGTATAATTAACAATCAATTCATAATATGAATAATATAAAATCAAAATTTTTACTATTTTTGATATTAATATTTTAACTATGTCATTAAAAGAATTCAATACATTATAAAAAAGTATAGTAAATAATATATAGTGTCATTTAAAAAAAATTAAAATTTATACTTTTATAAATATTTATTAGCTAATAGAATTTATGACATTAAATAATTTTAATGCTTAACATATTTATTATATATATAATAGTACTTATTTCATTTATTATTTTTAATATTTTCTCAAGTTGTGATTGGTATCTTAGTTATTAGAATTTATTTTTTAATTATATATACACGTGAAATTAAATGTTTATTCCATTAAAGTTAATACTAGTGTTCTTTGATTTTTCCTAGACCATGAAGCTATATATATTGGCTCTAATGACATGACAGTCTCCATGAGTACCATTTTTTCAATTATATGTTTAGTACAATCAACATCATAGTACTCACCTGACCATTTTCTTCTCTAGCTTTTAGTAGAGTTATAAAATGAAATAGTATTTTCACTCCATGAATCTTTAGAAGAGATTTCCTAGGTAGCATCTTTTTTAGAGATCCAAGAATTATTTTGAATCTTTTAGACTCATCATCTTGTATTTCACCTTTATTTTGTCACAAATTTGATCAGTCATTTGCTTTCAGCTTTGTTGTATTTTTGCTACCACCCCAAAAGCTGAACTTAGAAGAGTTTCTTGGATAACATCAAATTCAACCTATTTCTTAGATCTCTTCCATGATTAATTTTGTGCTCTTCTAGACCAAACATCTTTTATTCCGTCTTTATTTCTTCACCAATTGGAGGAATCATTCAACTTGGGTTTAACTCTCCACTAATTTGTCTAAGAAGAGTCTTGTATAACATCACCTTCAACCTTACATTCAACTATAAATTTATAAGAGCTCCAAGAATCACCTTGGGCTCTTTTAGGCCCACCATCATGTATTTCACACTTATTTTCCCCTCAAGCTTCCTAACGGCTTGAGTTTGTTTTTGTTTGATATGTAGTAGTTGAGTCTCATAGTTTCAATTGGGATGTTTCTTTTTGTTTCAAGAATCCTCTTAGGCACTTTCACATACACTATCTTGTTGAACAAATTTTTTCTTTCCAGAGCTGACCAATCATTACGTTTCTCAGTATTTGATTAGTAAACTTTGGAAAGAAAAAAAATTGTACCACAAGATAGTGGATGTGAAAGAGCCTAAGAGGATTCTTGAAACAAAAAGAATCATCCCAATTGAAGCCATGAGACTCAACTATAGATCATACAAAAACAAACTCAAGCCATTAGAAAGCTTGGGGGGGAAAATATATGTGAAATACATGATAGTAGGCCTAAAAGAGTCCAAGATGATTCTCGGAGCTCTAAAAAGTTAAAATCTGAATGTAAGGTTGTAGGTGGTGTTTTCCAAGGCTCTTCTAAGCCAAGCTAGCAGAGAGATAAGCCCAGATCAAATGATTCCTCCTGTTGGGGAAGAAATAAAGATAAAGTACAAAATGTTGGGTCTAGAAGAGCCCAAAATGTTTCAAGGAGGAGATCTAAAAAAAAGGTTGGATTTGATGTTATCGAAGAAGATTCTTCCTAGTTCAGCTTTTGGGGTGGTAACAAAGATATAATAAATCTGAAGGCACATGATTGGTCCAATTGGGAACAAAATAGAAATACAAGATGTTGGGTCTAAAAGAGGCCAAGATTATTCTTGGAGCTCTCACAGAGGTATTACCCGAGAAAACGCTTCTAAGGCTGATGCACGATGATCTTAGGATATCTCATAATTGCGTCAACTTTCTCTCTTTTAGGCTCTGCTAGGATTTTACCCATCTTGATCTAAAAAGAGCTTTCTCTCCTTCTAGCGGAGCAGCACCTCCCTAATAGGGGAACTTCTGAGGTTTCTTGCCTTCAAGTACCATTTGACTCTTTTCCGCTTAGAATCAGAAGGGACTGAGTGCAAATGAGCTCACTGAACGATGAGCAGCCTCGAGGCTCAACGAGCCTCAACCCACCACCGCACAAGGAAGCTCCACCAGAACTGGATGGAGATA
The DNA here is from genome assembly GCF_012489685.1 of Lotus japonicus. Lineage (NCBI taxonomy): Eukaryota > Viridiplantae > Streptophyta > Magnoliopsida > Fabales > Fabaceae > Lotus > Lotus japonicus. The sequence goes on from NC_080044.1 coordinate 54,768,050, forward strand.
CCATAGATCTGCACATCGATGAAGAAGGAAGTCGGGAAATTGCAAAGAAAACTATAATGGGGAAAATAATCTCAACCAAAACCCTAAACAAAGGGGAAACCAAGAACATCTTATCTAAAGCTTGGAACAACCCTGAGCTTAATGGGTGTTAACTCGCTAATGTTCACTTTTCAACATGAAGAAGATGCAACGAGGGTAATGAACGATGCCCTCTGTAATGTGATGGGACATCTACTCAACCTGCAGTACTGGGTACCGCAAGTTTCTATCTATGAGGTCCACTCCAACCTCGTACCCTTCTGGGTATAGATCCACAGACTACCGATATAGGTCATGTCAACTGCAAATGTCGCAAAAATAGCTAATAGAATCGAGGAAATCCTGGAGATTGAAAACCTTATTATAGGAGGCACTATGCTAAGGACTTTCTTTCGGGTCAGACTCATCGTAGATGTCAACAATCCCTTACCCACATGGTTCTGGGTTCCAAGGATGCTACTACCCAAGGCTTAGGCCTTCTTGAAATTCTAGAAAGGATGCTACTACCCAAGGCTTGGGCCTTCTTGAAATTCTAGAAATTACATAGTCTTTGCTATAAGTGTGGTGTAATAGGGCACAAGTAGAAGGAATACAAGGCCCCTCGAGCTATGTCAGCGCTAAACCCTTCAACATCGCACTACACCCCCTCCCTTGGGGTGCCACCAGCAAAATCACTAGCATCTATGGCTGCGAGAAGACATGGCTACACTAGTGAAAGAACTAAGAGTCCTAGAGTTACGCCTCCTAAATCCTCGTCGGTCATAATTAACTCGACGGTCAATCAGGAACTTAGGTACTGGCAGAAATAAAGAAGATAAAAGAGTTGGATTCACCAAGGTAGATAATTTGCTGGGATTAAAGTTTCGTTGTTTGACCCCTATGTATCCTATTGATTCACATACAAATATTGTTCTATGAAATTGATTCCCCCCACCATTTCTTATCTTACTACCCAGTTTTTCAGTGTAGAAGATTATCAACTCAACTATATTAATCTTCAATCCCTTGATCGATTAACAATAATAAGTAGCACAGTGTGATGAGATATACTTTGGTAATAACTATGGCATGATTGAGACACTAATTATCACATTAGGAGAATAGGAGGAGAGTCAAACATGTCCCATTTGAAACTGAGGAAAGTGAGGTTATATGTATTTTTTAATCAATTTTGTAATGACAGGTTTCTATTAGCAGCAAAAAGTCTAAATTTTGTCTTTGAGAAGAGGCTGAAATAGTACCGATTGTAGTTCTCTATACAATGTTTAATGCATATGTTGTGAATTTAAATGTCCACTTATCTCTTATGCAAATGATTAGAGGACCAGTGTAGATTTTCCTTTTTTCATCATGCTGAACATATTCACCACCTTCACCTGTGTTTTGTCTGAAACCTTCTTTAGCTTGAGAAGGACTAAAATTTGACATAGACCCCAGTTTCAATGTATTGAAAATTCACAAAACCATGTGCAGTGGAGGAGTTTTGGAATTGGAACAACATTACAACCAATAGTAGGAGAGATAAGTAAGCCAATGCAATCACCCTCATGGTCTCAAGGAACAGATTATGCATGGAAAGGAAGACCTGTAGCTGCTCATAAGTTTTTAAATAATAAAAAAAGAACATGCTTCTTTAATTTTTGGACCAGATTCAAAAGGGGTAACTAAACAAAATCAAAGAAAGAAAACTTAAAGGTAGATTGTAGATGTGGTTTCCTTTTTCCTCCTTTTAGCACTCATTTTAATTCCTAAATTGTTTCCTAAGCATCCAGAAATTGATGAGGTGATAATACTAGAATCACTTGATAAAAGATCTAAAGAAATGTTTGAATGGTCAGACGAAGGGAAGTTGACGTGTTCAATGTAGCAAAATTTATCCCTTAAAAAAATTGCTAATTTTCATTTTTTTTAGGTTCCAAGTGAGTTTATCTGCAAAATCTTTGTTCTTTTGTTGTTTAAGGCAGAATGCATAAGCTCATTCTATCTCACCTTTTAAGATATTATCTAATGATTCAGTTAGCCCAACATAAGCACATTGTAAATCAACTTAAATGACAGATAGAAGTAGCATTCAGGTGTTAATATGACAAGTTTCCTCACAGTAATGGCAACGGTATAGCTACATGTGGGTTTGTTGCGAGGCCAAAGCAGCATTAATGCGTTTATTGATCGTGTAAATACAACTAGGATAGAGCCCGTTTGCCCGTGCGATGCACGGGTAATTTTTTACCAAATCAATTGTTAATTATAATTATTGAGTATTTTTTGAAGGTATTTATTGAGTATTTTATATATATATGAAATAATACAATGATATATTTACTAAAACATACAATTTTAATTAGTGGAACACTTATATGTTCTTATTATCTTCCTTTTATGTATCAATGTTTCATTTACTTATACACATTAATTGGCTAACACTGCAATATTAAGTTTGGTTCGCTCTTTACAGTTATTATGGAGCTTGTCGGTGTGATTTCCGGCTCAATCTTGCATGTAAAAGATAAACAAATAATTCATACAAAGAGGTACAAATAAGGTATGTAACACCCGATTTCGGTGGCGTCACTTTAGTAACCAAAA
>NC_080044.1:54770774-54801547 GCF_012489685.1 Lotus japonicus
GCTACAAGTCGCGAAATTTCAGTCTGATTGAGGCCTCGCGGAGCTAACGTAACGAGCTACACTTTGAAAGAGAACTTTTGTGAAGTTTCGACTTTTTGGAGGTCCCGCGATTGTCGGAAGCTGTGAGATGCGCCGTTCAAGAACATCAAATTCTCGACACAGTCTGCAATGAAAGGATCCACACCTCAGGCTAAAGTCGCGAAATTTCAGTCTGATTGAGGCCTCACGGAGCTAACGTAACGAGCTACAACTTTGAAAGAGAACTTTTGTGAAGTTTCGACTTTTTGGAGGGTCCCGCGATTGTCGGAAGCTGTGAGATGCCGCCGCTCAAGAACATCAAATTCTCGACACAGTCTGCACTGAAAGGATCAACCTCAGGCTAAAGTCGCGAAATTTCGTCTGATTGAGGCCTCACGGAACTAACGTAACGAGCTACAACTTTGAAAAAGAACTTTTGTGAAGTTTCGACTTTTTGGACGGGTCCCGCGATTGTCGGAAGCTGTTAGATGCGGCCGCTCAAGAACATCAAATTATCGACACAGTCTGCAATGAAAGGATCACACCTCAGGCTACAAGTCGCGAAATTTCTGTCTGATTGAGGCCTCGCGGAGCTAACGTAACGAGCTACCACTTTGAAAAAGAACTTTTTGTGAAGTTTTCGACTTTTAGGAAGGTCCCGTGATTGTCGGAAGCTGTGAGATGCTGCCGCTCAAAAACATCAAATTCTCGACACAGTCTGCAATGAAAGGATCACACCTCAGGCAACAAGTCGCGAAATTCCAGTCTGATTGAGGCCTCGCGGAGCTAACATAACGAGCTACCAACTTTGAAAGAGAACTTTTGTGAAGTTTCGACTTTTAGGAAGGTCCCGTGATTGTCGGAAGCTGTGAGATGCCTGCCGCTCAAAAACATCAAATTCTCGACACAGTCTGCAATGAAAGGATCACACCTCAGGCAACAAGTCGCGAAATTCCAGTCTGATTGAGGCCTCGCGGAGCTAACGTAACGAGCTACAACTTTGAAAGAGAACTTTTGTGAAGTTTCGACTTTTTGGAGGGTCCCGCGATTGTCGGAAGCTGTGAGATGCCGCCGCTCAAGAACATCAAATTCTCGACACAGTCTGCACTGAAAGGATAACACCTCAGGCTATAAGTCGCCAAATTTCTGTCTGTTTGAGGCCTCACGGAGCTAACGTAACGAGCTACAACTTTGAAAAAGAACTTTTGTGAAGTTTCAACTTTTTGGATGGTCCCGCGATTGTCGGAAGCTGTTAGATGCGGCCGCTCAAGAAAATCAAATTATCGACACAGTTTGCAATGAAAGGATCACACCTCAGGCTACAAGTCGCGAAATTTCAGTCTGATTGAGGCCTCGCGGAGCTAACGTAACGAGCTACAACTTTGAAAAAGAACTTTTGTGAAGTTTCGACTTTTTGGACGGTCCCGCGATTGTCGGAAGCTGTTAGATGCGGCCGCTCAAGAACATCAAATTATCGACACAGTCTGCAATGAAAGGATCACACCTCAGGCTACAAGTCGCGAAATTTCTGTCTGATTGAGGCCTCGCGTTGCTAACGTAACGAGCTACCACTTTGAAAAAGAACTTTTGTGAAGTTTCGACTTTTAGGAAGGTCCCGTGATTGTCGGAAGCTATGAGATGCTGCCGCTCAAAAACATCAAATTCTCGACACAGTCTGCAATGAAAGGATCACACCTCAAGCTACAAGTCGCGAAATTTCAGTCTGATTGAGGCCTCGCGGAGCTAACGTAACGAGCTACAACTTTGAAAGAGAACTTTTGTGAAGTTTCGACTTTTTGGAGGGTCCCGCGATTGTCGGAAGCTGTGAGATGCCGCCGTTCAAGAACATCAAATTCTCGACACAGTCTGCACTGAAAGGATCACACCTCAGGCTATAAGTCGCGAAATTTCAGTCTGATTGAGGCCTCACGGAGCTAACGTAACGAGCTACAACTTTGAAAGAGAACTTTTGTGAAGTTTCGACTTTTTGGAGGGTCCCGCGATTGTCGGAAGCTGTGAGATGCCGCCGCTCAAGAACATCAAATTCTCGACACAGTCTGCACTGAAAGGATCACACCTCAGGCTATAAGTCGCCAAATTTCTGGCTGATTGAGGCCTCACGGAACTAACGTAACGAGCTACAACTTTGAAAAAGAACTTTTGTGAAGTTTCGACTTTTTGGACGGTCCCGCGATTGTCGGAAGCTGTTAGATGCGGCCGCTCAAGAACATCAAATTATCGACACAGTCTGCAATGAAAGGATCACACCTCAGGCTACAAGTCGCGAAATTTCTGTCTGATTGAGGCCTCGCGGAGCTAACGTAACGAGCTACCACTTTGAAAAAGAACTTTTGTGAAGTTTCGACTTTTAGGAAGGTCCCGTGATTGTCGGAAGCTGTGAGATGCTGCCGCTCAAAAACATCAAATTCTCGACACAGTCTGCAATGAAAGGATCACACCTCAGGCAACAAGTCGCGAAATTCCAGTCTGATTGAGGCCTCGCGGAGCTAACATAACGAGCTACAACTTTGAAAGAGAACTTTTGTGAAGTTTCGACTTTTTGGAGGGTCCCGCGATTGTCGGAAGCTGTGCGATGCCGCCGCTCAAGAACATCAAATTCTCGACACAGTCTGCACTGAAAGGATCACACCTCAGGCTACAAGTCGCGAAATTTCTGTCTGATTGAGGCCTCGCGGAGCTAACGTAACGAGCTACAACTTTGAAAAAGAACTTTTGTGAAGTTTCAACTTTTTGGATGGTCCCGCGATTGTCGGAAGCTGTTAGATGCGGCCGCTCAAGAAAATCAAATTATCGACACAGTTTGCAATGAAAGGATCACACCTCAGGCTACAAGTCGCGAAATTTCAGTCTGATTGAGGCCTCGCGGAGCTAACGTAACGAGCTACAACTTTGAAAAAGAACTTTTGTGAAGTTTCGACTTTTTGGACGGTCCCGCGATTGTCGGAAGCTGTTAGATGCGGCCGCTCAAGAACATCAAATTATCGACACAGTCTGCAATGAAAGGATCACACCTCAGGCTACAAGTCGCGAAATTTCTGTCTGATTGAGGCCTCGCGTTGCTAACGTAACGAGCTACCACTTTGAAAAAGAACTTTTGTGAAGTTTCGACTTTTAGGAAGGTCCCGTGATTGTCGGAAGCTATGAGATGCTGCCGCTCAAAAACATCAAATTCTCGACACAGTCTGCAATGAAAGGATCACACCTCAAGCTACAAGTCGCGAAATTTCAGTCTGATTGAGGCCTCGCGGAGCTAACGTAACGAGCTACAACTTTGAAAGAGAACTTTTGTGAAGTTTCGACTTTTTGGAGGGTCCCGCGATTGTCGGAAGCTGTGAGATGCCGCCGTTCAAGAACATCAAATTCTCGACACAGTCTGCACTGAAAGGATCACACCTCAGGCTATAAGTCGCGAAATTTCAGTCTGATTGAGGCCTCACGGAGCTAACGTAACGAGCTACAACTTTGAAAGAGAACTTTTGTGAAGTTTCGACTTTTTGGAGGGTCCCGCGATTGTCGGAAGCTGTGAGATGCCGCCGCTCAAGAACATCAAATTCTCGACACAGTCTGCACTGAAAGGATCACACCTCAGGCTATAAGTCGCCAAATTTCTGGCTGATTGAGGCCTCACGGAACTAACGTAACGAGCTACAACTTTGAAAAAGAACTTTTGTGAAGTTTCGACTTTTTGGACGGTCCCGCGATTGTCGGAAGCTGTTAGATGCGGCCGCTCAAGAACATCAAATTATCGACACAGTCTGCAATGAAAGGATCACACCTCAGGCTACAAGTCGCGAAATTTCTGTCTGATTGAGGCCTCGCGGAGCTAACGTAACGAGCTACCACTTTGAAAAAGAACTTTTGTGAAGTTTCGACTTTTAGGAAGGTCCCGTGATTGTCGGAAGCTGTGAGATGCTGCCGCTCAAAAACATCAAATTCTCGACACAGTCTGCAATGAAAGGATCACACCTCAGGCAACAAGTCGCGAAATTCCAGTCTGATTGAGGCCTCGCGGAGCTAACGTAACGAGCTACAACTTTGAAAGAGAACTTTTGTGAAGTTTCGACTTTTTGGAGGGTCCCGCGATTGTCGGAAGCTGTGCGATGCCGCCGCTCAAGAACATCAAATTCTCGACACAGTCTGCACTGAAAGGATCACACCTCAGGCTACAAGTCGCGAAATTTCTGTCTGATTGAGGCCTCGCGGAGCTAACGTAACGAGCTACAACTTTGAAAAAGAACTTTTGTGAAGTTTCGACTTTTTCGAGGGTCCCGCGATTGTCGGAAGCTGTGAGATGCTGTCGCTCAAGAACATCAAATTCTCGACACAGTCTGGAATGAAAGGATCACACGTCAGGCTACAGGTCGCGAAATTTCAGTCTGATTGAGGCCTCGCGTTGCTAACTTAACGAGCTACAACTTTGGAAAAGAACTTTTGTGAAGTTTCGACTTTTAGGAAGGTCTCGTGATTGTCGGAAGCTGTGAGATGCTGCCGCTCAAAAACATCAAATTCTCGACACAGTCTGCAATGAAGGATCACACCTCAAGCTACAAGTCGCGAAATTTCAGTCTGATTGAGGCCTCGCGGAGCTAACGTAACGAGCTACAACTTTGAAAGAGAACTTTTGTGAAGTTTCGACTTTTTGGAGGGTCCCGCGATTGTCGGAAGCTGTGAGATGCCGCCGTTCAAGAACATCAAATTCTCGACACAGTCTGCACTGAAAGGATCACACCTCAGGCTATAAGTCGCGAAATTTCAGTCTGATTGAGGCCTCACGGAGCTAACGTAACGAGCTACAACTTTGAAAGAGAACTTTTGTGAAGTTTCGACTTTTTGGAGGGTCCCGCGATTGTCGGAAGCTGTGAGATGCCGCCGCTCAAGAACATCAAATTCTCGACACAGTCTGCACTGAAAGGATCACACCTCAGGCTATAAGTCGCCAAATTTCTGGCTGATTGAGGCCTCACGGAACTAACGTAACGAGCTACAACTTTGAAAAAGAACTTTTGTGAAGTTTCGACTTTTTGGACGGTCCCGCGATTGTCGGAAGCTGTTAGATGCGGCCGCTCAAGAACATCAAATTATCGACACAGTCTGCAATGAAAGGATCACACCTCAGGCTACAAGTCGCGAAATTTCTGTCTGATTGAGGCCTCGCGGAGCTAACGTAACGAGCTACCACTTTGAAAAAGAACTTTTGTGAAGTTTCGACTTTTAGGAAGGTCCCGTGATTGTCAGAAGCTGTGAGATGCTGCCGCTCAAAAACATCAAATTCTCGACACAGTCTGCAATGAAAGGATCACACCTCAGGCAACAAGTCGCGAAATTCCAGTCTGATTGAGGCCTCGCGGAGCTAACGTAACGAGCTACAACTTTGAAAGAGAACTTTTGTGAAGTTTCGACTTTTTGGAGGGTCCCGCGATTGTCGGAAGCTGTGAGATGCCGCCGCTCAAGAACATCAAATTCTCGACACAGTCTGCACTGAAAGGATCACACCTCAGGCTATAAGTCGCCAAATTTCTGTCTGATTGAGGCCTCACGGAGCTAACGTAACGAGCTACAACTTTGAAAAAGAACTTTTGTGAAGTTTCGACTTTTTGGATGGTCCCGCGATTGTCGGAAGCTGTTAGATGCGGCCGCTCAAGAAAATCAAATTATCGACACAGTTTGCAATGAAAGGATCACACCTCAGGCTACAAGTCGCGAAATTTCAGTCTGATTGAGGCCTCGCGGAGCTAACGTAACGAGCTACCACTTTGAAAAAGAACTTTTGTGAAGTTTCAACTTTTTGGAGGGTCCCGCGATTGTCGGAAGCTGTGAGATGCCGCCGCTCAAGAACATCAAATTCTCGACACAGTCTGCAATGAAAGGATCACACCTCAAGCTACAAGTCGCGAAATTTCAGTCTGATTGAGGCCTCGCGAAGCTAACGTAACGAGCTACAACTTTCAAAAAAGAACTTTTGTGAAGTTTCGACTTTTTGGAGGGTCCCGCGATTGTCGGAAGCTGTGAGATGCTGTCGCTCAAGAACATCAAATTCTCGACACATTCTGGAATGAAAGGATCACACGTCAGGCTACAGGTCGCGAAATTTCAGTCTGATTGAGGCCTCGCGTTGCTAACTTAACCAGCTACAACTTTGGAAAAGAACTTTTGTGAAGTTTCGACTTTTAGGAAGGTCCCGTGATTGTCGGAAGCTGTGAGATGCTACCGATCAAAAACATCAAATTCTCGACACAGTCTGCAATGAAAGGATCACACCTCAGGCTACAAGTCGCGAAATTTCAGTCTGATTGAGGCCTCGCGGAGCTAACGTAACGAGCTACAACTTTGAAAAAGAACTTTTGTGAAGTTTCGACTTTGTGGACGGTCCCGCGATTGTCGGAAGCTGTTAGATGCGGCCGCTCAAGAACATCAAATTATCGACACAGTCTGCAATGAAAGGATCACACCTCAGGCTACAAGTCGCGAAATTTCAGTCTGATTGGGGCCTCGCGGAGCTAACGTAACGAGCTACCACTTTGAAAAAGAACTTTTGTGAAGTTTTGACTTTTAGGAAGGTTCCGTGATTGTCGGAAGCTGTGAGATGCTGCCGCTCAAAAACATCAAATTCTCGACATAGTTTGCAATGAAAATATCACACCTCAGGCTACAAGTCGCGAAATTCCAGTCTGATTGAGGCATCGCGGAGCTAACGTAACGAGCTACAACTTTCAAAAAAGAACTTTTGTGAAGTTTCGACTTTTTGGAGGGTCCCGCGATTGTCGGAAGCTGTAAGATGCTGTCGCTCAAGAACATCAAATTCTTGACACAGTCTAGAATGAAAGGATCACACGTCAGGCTACAGGTCGCGAAATTTCAGTCTGATTGAGGCCTCGCGTTGCTAACTTAACGAGCTACAACTTTGGAAAAGAACTTTTGTGAAGTTTCGACTTTTAGGAAGGTCCCGTGATTGTCGGAAGCTGTGAGATGCCGCCGCTCAAGAACATCAAATTATCGACACAGTCTGCGATGAAAGGATCACACCACAGGCTACAAGTCGCGAAATTTCATTCTGATTGAGGCCTCACGGAGCTAACGTAACGAGCTACAACTTTGAAACAGGACTTTTGTGAAGTTTCGACTTTTTGGAGGGTCCCGCGATTGTCGGAAGCTGTGAGATGCGGCCGATCAAAAACATCAAATTATCGACACAGTCTGCAATGAAAGGATCACACCTCAGGCTACAAGTCGCGAAATTTCAGTCTGATTGAGGCCTCGCGGAGCTAACGTAACGAGCTACCACTTTGAAAAAGAACTTTTGTGAAGTTTCAACTTTTTGGAGGGTCCCGCGATTGTCGGAAGCTGTGAGATGCCGCCGCTCAAGAACATCAAATTATCGACACAGTCTGCGATGAAAGGATCACACCACAGGCTGCAAGTCGCGAAATTTCATTCTGATTGAGGCCTCACGGAGCTAACGTAACGAGCTACAACTTTGAAACAGGACTTTTGTGAAGTTTCGACTTTTTGGAGGGTCCCGTGATTGTCGGAAGCTGTGAGATGCTGCCGCTCAAAACATCAAATTATCGACACAGTCTGCAATGAAAGGATCTCACCTCAGGCTACAAGTCGCGAAATTCCAGTCTGATTGAGGCCTCGCGGAGCTAACGTAACGAGCTACAACTTTGAAAAGAACTTTTGTGAAGTTTCGACTTTTAGGAGGTCCCGTGATTGTCGGAAGCTGTGAGATGCCGCCGCTCAAGAACATCAAATTCTCGACACAGTCTGCAATGAAAGGATCACACCTCAGGCTACAAGTCGCGAAATTTCAGTCTGATTGAGGTCTCGCGGAGCTAAGGTAACGAGCTACAACTTTGAAAGAGAACTTTTGTGAAGTTTCGACTTTTAGGAAGGTCCCGTGATTGTCGGAAGCTGTGAGATGCCGCCGCTCAAAAAGATCAAATTCTCGACACAGTCTGCAATGAAAGGATCACACCTCAGGCTACAAGTCGCGAAATTCCAGTCTGATTGAGGCCTCGCGGAGCTAACGTAACGAGCTACAACTTTGACAGAGAACTTTTGTGAAGTTTCGACTTTTTGGAGGGTCCCGCGATTGTCGGAAGCTGTGAGATGCCGCCGCTCAAGAACATCAAATTCTCGACACAGTCTGCACTGAAAGGATCACACCTCAGGCTACAAGTCGCGAAATTTCTGTCTGATTGAGGCCTCGTGGAGCTAACGTAACGAGCTACAACTTTGAAAACGAACTTTTGTGAAGTTTCGACTTTTTGGAGGGTCCCGCGATTGTCGGAAGCTGTGAGATGCTGTCGCTCAAGAACATCAATCTCTCGACACAGTCAGGAATGAAAGGATCACACGTCAGGCTACAGGTCTCGAAATTTCAGTCTGATTGAGGCCTCGCGGAGCTAATTTAACGAGCTACCACTTTGAAAAAGAACTTTTGTGAAGTTTCAAATTTTTGGAGGGTCCCGCGATTGTCGGAAGCTATGAGATGCCGCAGCTCAAGAACATCAAATTCTGGACACAGTCTGTGATGAAAGGATCACACCTCAGGCTACAAGTCGCGAAATTCCAGTCTGATTGAGGCCTCGCGGAGCTAACGTAACGAGCTACAACTTTGAAAGAGAACTTTTGTGAAGTTTCGACTTTTTGGAGGGTCCCGCGATTGTCGGAAGCTGTGAGATGCCGCCGCTCAAGAACATCAAATTCTCGACACAGTCTGCACTGAAAGGATCACACCTCAGGCTATAAGTCGCGAAATTTCAGTCTGATTGAGGCCTCACGGAGCTAACGTAACGAGCTACAACTTTGAAAAAGAACTTTTGTGAAGTTTCGACTTTTTGGACGGTCCTGCGATTGTCGGAAGCTGTTAGATGCGGCCGCTCAAGAACATCAAATTATCGACACAGTCTGCAATGAAAGGATCTCACCTCAGGCTACTAGTCGCGAAATTTCAGTCTGATTGAGGCCTCGCGGAGCTAACGTAACGAGCTACCACTTTGAAAAAGAACTTTTGTGAAGTTTCGACTTTTAGGAAGGTCCCGTGATTGTCGGAAGCTGTGAGATGCTGCCGCTCAAAAACATCAAATTCTCGACACAGTCTGCAATGAAAGGATCACACCTCAGGCTACAAGTCGCGAAATTCCAGTCTGATTGAGGCCTCGCGGAGCTAACGTAACGAGCTACAACTTTGAAAGAGAACTTTTGTGAAGTTTCGACTTTTTGGAGGGTCCCGCGATTGTCGGAAGCTGTGAGATGCCGCCGCTCAAGAACATCAAATTCTCGACACAGTCTGCACTGAAAGGATCACACCTCAGGCTATAAGTCGCGAAATTTCTGTCTGATTGAGGCCTCACGGAGCTAACGTAACGAGCTACAACTTTGAAAAAGAACTTTTGTGAAGTTTCGACTTTTTGGACGGTCCAGCGATTGTCGGAAGCTGTTAGATGCGGCCGCTCAAGAACATCAAATTATCGACACAGTTTGCAATGAAAGGATCACACCTCAGGCTACAAGTCGCGAAATTTCAGTCTAATTGAGGCCTCGCGGAGCTAACGTAACGAGCTACCACTTTGAAAAAGAACTTTTGTGAAGTTTCAACTTTTTGGAGGGTCCCGCGATTGTCGGAAGCTGTGAGATGCCGCCGCTCAAGAACATCAAATTCTCGACACAGTCTGCAATGAAAGATCACACCTCAGGCTACAAGTCGCGAAATTTCAGTCTGATTGAAGCCTCGTGAAGCTAACGTAACGAGCTACAACTTTCAAAGAGAACTTTTGTGAAGTTTCGACTTTTTGGAGGGTCCAGCGATTGTCAGAAGCTGTGAGATGCTGTCGCTCAAGAACATCAAATTCTCGACACATTCTGGAATGAAAGGATCACACGTCAGGCTACAGGTCGCGAAATTCCAGTCTGATTGAGGCCTCGCGGAGCTAACGTAACGAGCTACCACTTTGAAAAAGAACTTTTGTGAAGTTTCAACTTTTTGGAGGGTCCCGCGATTGTCGGAAGCTGTGAGATGCCGCCGCTCAAGAACATCAAATTCTCGACACAGTCTGCAATGAAAGGATCACACCTCAGGCTACAAGTCGCGAAATTTCAGTCTGATTGAGGCCTCGCGGAGCTAACGTAACGAGCTACAACTTTGAAAAAGAACTTTTGTGAAGTTTCGACTTTTTGGACGGTCCCGCGATTGTCGGAAGCTGTTAGATGCGGCCGCTCAAGAACATCAAATTATCGACACAGTCTGCAATGAAAGGATCACACCTCAGGCTACAAGTCGCGAAATTTCAGTCTGATTGAGGCCTCGCGGAGCTAACGTAACGAGCTACCACTTTGAAAAAGAACTTTTGTGAAGTTTCGACTTTTAGGAAGGTCCCGTGATTGTCGGAAGCTGTGAGATGCTGCCGCTCAAAACATCAAATTCTCGACACAGTCTGCAATGAAAGGATCACACCTCAGGCTACAAGTCGCGAAATTTCAGTCTGATTGAGGCCTCGCGGAGCTAACGTAACGAGCTACCACTTTGAAAAAGAACTTTTGTGAAGTTTCGACTTTTTGGAGGTCCCGCGATTGTCGGAAGCTGTGAGATGCTGCCGCTCAAAAACATCAAATTCTCGACACAGTCTGCAATGAAAGGATCACACCTCAGGCTACAAGTCGCGAAATTTCAGTCTGATTGAGGCCTCGCGGAGCTAACGTAACGAGCTACAACTTTGAAAAGAACTTTTGTGAAGTTTCGACTTTTTGGAGGGTCCCGCGATTGTCGGAAGCTGTTAGATGCGCCGCTCAAGAACATCAAATTTCGACACAGTCTGCAATGAAAGGATCACACCTCAGGCTACAAGTCGCGAAATTTCAGTCTGATTGAGGCCTCGCGGAGCTAACGTAACGAGCTACAACTTTGAAAAAGAACTTTTGTGAAGTTTCGACTTTTTGGAGGGTCCCGCGATTGTCGGAAGCTGTGAGATGCGCCGCTCAAGAACATCAAATTCTCGACACAGTCTGCAATGAAAGGATCACACCTCAGGCTACAAGTCGCGAAATTTCAGTCTGATTGAGGCCTCGCGGAGCTAACGTAACGAGCTACAACTTTGAAAAAGAACTTTTGTGAAGTTTCGACTTTTTGGAGGGTCCCGCGATTGTCGGAAGCTGTGAGATGCGCCGCTCAAGAACATCAAATTCTCGACACAGTCTGCAATGAAAGGATCACACCTCAGGCTACAAGTCGCGAAATTTCAGTCTGATTGAGGCCTCGCGGAGCTAACGTAACGAGCTACAACTTTGAAAAAGAACTTTTGTGAAGTTTCGACTTTTTGGAGGGTCCCGCGATTGTCGGAAGCTGTGAGATGCCGCCTCTCAAGAACATCAAATTCTCGACACAGTCTGCGATGAAAGGATCACACCTCAGGCTACAAGTCGCGAAATTTCAGTCTGATTGAGGCCTCGCGGAGCTAACGTAACGAGCTACAACTTTGAAAAAGAACTTTTGTGAAGTTTCGACTTTTTGGAGGTCCCGCGATTGTCGGAAGCTGTGAGATGCCGCCGCTCAAGAACATCAAATTCTCGACACAGTCTGCGATGAAAGGATCACACCTCAGGCTACAAGTCGCGAAATTTCAGTCTGATTGAGGCCTCGCGGAGCTAACGTAACGAGCTACAACTTTGAAAAAGAACTTTTGTGAAGTTTCGACTTTTGGAGGGTCCCGCGATTGTCGGAAGCTGTGAGATGCCGCCGCTCAAGAACATCAAATTCTCGACACAGTCTGCGATGAAAGGATCACACCTCAGGCTACAAGTCGCGAAATTTCAGTCTGATTGAAGACACGCGGAGCTAACTTAACGTGCTACAACTTTGAAAAAGAACTTTTGTGAAGTTTCAACTTTTTGGAGGGTCCCGCGATTGTCGGAAGCTGTGAGATGCCGCCGCTCAAGAACATCAAATTCTCGACACAGTCTGTAATGAAAGGATCACACCTCAGGCTACAAGTCGCGAAATTTCAGTCTGATTGAGGCCTCGCGGAGCTAACGTAACGAGCTACAACTTTGAAAAAGAACTTTTGTGAAGTTTCGACTTTTTGGAGGGTCCCGCGATTGTCGGAAGCTGTGAGATGCCGCCGCTCAAGAACATCAAATTCTCGACACAGTCTGCAATGAAAGGATCACACCTCAGGCTACAAGTCGCGAAATTTCAGTCTGATTGAGGCCTCGCGGAGCTAACGTAACGAGCTACAACTTTGAAAAAGAACTTTTGTGAAGTTTCGACTTTTTGGAGGGTCCCGCGATTGTCGGAAGCTGTGAGATGCCGCCGCTCAAGAACATCAAATTCTCGACACAGTCTGCAATGAAAGGATCACACCTCAGGCTACAAGTCGCGAAATTTCAGTCTGATTGAGGCCTCGCGGAGCTAACGTAACGAGCTACAACTTTGAAAAGAACTTTTGTGAAGTTTCGACTTTTTGGAGGGTCCCGCGATTGTCGGAAGCTGTGAGATGCGCCGCTCAAGAACATCAAATTCTCGACACAGTCTGCATGAAAGGATCACACCTCAGGCTACAAGTCGCGAAATTTCAGTCTGATTGAGGCCTCGCGGAGCTAACGTAACGAGCTACAACTTTGAAAAAGAACTTTTGTGAAGTTTCGACTTTTTGGAGGGTCCCGCGATTGTCGGAAGCTGTGAGATGCCGCCGCTCAAGAACATCAAATTCTCGACACAGTCTGCAATGAAAGGATCACACCTCAGGCTACAAGTCGCGAAATTTCAGTCTGATTGAGGCTCGCGGAGCTAACGTAACGTGCTACAACTTTGAAAAAGAACTTTTGTGAAGTTTCGACTTTTTGGAGGGTCCCGCGATTGTCGGAAGCTGTTAGATGCGGCCGCTCAAGAACATCAAATTCTCGACACAGTCTGCAATGAAAGGATCACACCTCAGGCTACAAGTCGCGAAATTTCAGTCTGATTGAGGCCTCGCGGAGCTAACGTAACGAGCTACAACTTTGAAAAAGAACTTTTGTGAAGTTTCGACTTTTTGGAGGGTCCCGCGATTGTCGGAAGCTGTGAGATGCGCCGCTCAAGAACATCAAATTCTCGACACAGTCTGCAATGAAAGGATCACACCTCAGGCTACAAGTCGCGAAATTTCAGTCTGATTGAGGCCTCGCGGAGCTAACGTAACGAGCTACAACTTTGAAAAAGAACTTTTGTGAAGTTTCGACTTTTTGGAGGGTCCCGCGATTGTCGGAAGCTGTTAGATGCGGCCGCTCAAGAACATCAAATTATCGACACATCTGCAATGAAAGGATCACACCTCAGGCTACAAGTCGCGAAATTTCAGTCTGATTGAGGCCTCGCGGAGCTAACGTAACGAGCTACAACTTTGAAAAAGAACTTTTGTGAAGTTTCGACTTTTTGGAGGGTCCCGCGATTGTCGGAAGCTGTGAGATGCCGCCGCTCAAGAACATCAAATTCTCGACACAGTCTGCAATGAAAGGATCACACCTCAGGCTACAAGTCGCGAAATTTCAGTCTGATTGAGGCCTCGCGGAGCTAACGTAACGAGCTACAACTTTGAAAAAGAACTTTTGTGAAGTTTCAACTTTTTGGAGGGTCCCGCGATTGTCGGAAGCTGTGAGATGCCGCCGCTCAAGAACATCAAATTCTCGACACAGTCTGCAATGAAAGGATCACACCTCAGGCTACAAGTCGCGAAATTTCAGTCTGATTGAGGCCTCGCGGAGCTAACGTAACGAGCTACAACTTTGAAAAAGAACTTTTGTGAAGTTTCGACTTTTTGGAGGGTCCCGCGATTGTCGGAAGCTGTGAGATGCGCCGCTCAAGAACATCAAATTTCGACACAGTCTGCAATGAAAGGATCACACCTCAGGCTACAAGTCGCGAAATTTCAGTCTGATTGAGGCCTCGCGGAGCTAACGTAACGAGCTACAACTTTGAAAAAGAACTTTTGTGAAGTTTCGACTTTTTGGAGGGTCCCGCGATTGTCGGAAGCTGTGAGATGCGGCCGCTCAAGAACATCAAATTATCGACACAGTCTGCAATGAAAGGATCACACCTCAGGCTACAAGTCGCGAAATTTCAGTCTGATTGAGGCCTCGCGGAGCTAACGTAACGAGCTACAACTTTGAAAAAGAACTTTTGTGAAGTTTCGACTTTTTGGAGGGTCCCGCGATTGTCGGAAGCTGTGAGATGCGCCGCTCAAGAACATCAAATTCTCGACACAGTCTGCAATGAAAGGATCACACCTCAGGCTACAAGTCGCGAAATTTCAGTCTGATTGAGGCCTCGCGGAGCTAACGTAACGAGCTACAACTTTGAAAAAGAACTTTTGTGAAGTTTCGACTTTTTGGAGGGTCCCGCGATTGTCGGAAGCTGTTAGATGCGGCCGCTCAAGAACATCAAATTATCGACACAGTCTGCAATGAAAGGATCACACCTCAGGCTACAAGTCGCGAAATTTCAGTCTGATTGAGGCCTCGCGGAGCTAACGTAACGAGCTACAACTTTGAAAAAGAACTTTTGTGAAGTTTCACTTTTTGGAGGGTCCCGCGATTGTCGGAAGCTGTGAGATGCGCCGCTCAAGAACATCAAATTCTCGACACAGTCTGCAATGAAAGGATCACACCTCAGGCTACAAGTCGCGAAATTTCAGTCTGATTGAGGCCTCGCGGAGCTAACGTAACGAGCTACAACTTTGAAAAAGAACTTTTGTGAAGTTTCGACTTTTTGGAGGGTCCCGCGATTGTCGGAAGCTGTTAGATGCGGCCGCTCAAGAACATCAAATTATCGACACAGTCTGCAATGAAAGGATCACACCTCAGGCTACAAGTCGCGAAATTTCAGTCTGATTGAGGCCTCGCGGAGCTAACGTAACGAGCTACAACTTTGAAAAAGAACTTTTGTGAAGTTTCGACTTTTTGGAGGGTCCCGCGATTGTCGGAAGCTGTGAGATGCCGCCGCTCAAGAACATCAAATTCTCGACACAGTCTGCAATGAAAGGATCACACCTCAGGCTACAAGTCGCGAAATTTCAGTCTGATTGAGGCCTCGCGGAGCTAACGTAACGAGCTACAACTTTGAAAAAGAACTTTTGTGAAGTTTCGACTTTTGGAGGGTCCCGCGATTGTCGGAAGCTGTGAGATGCCGCCGCTCAAGAACATCAAATTCTCGACACAGTCTGCAATGAAAGGATCACACCTCAGGCTACAAGTCGCGAAATTTCAGTCTGATTGAGGCCTCGCGGAGCTAACGTAACGAGCTACAACTTTGAAAAAGAACTTTTGTGAAGTTTCGACTTTTTGGAGGGTCCCGCGATTGTCGGAAGCTGTGAGATGCCGCCGCTCAAGAACATCAAATTCTCGACACAGTCTGCAATGAAAGGATCACACCTCAGGCTACAAGTCGCGAAATTTCAGTCTGATTGAGGCCTCGCGGAGCTAACGTAACGAGCTACAACTTTGAAAAAGAACTTTTGTGAAGTTTCGACTTTTTGGAGGGTCCCGCGATTGTCGGAAGCTGTTAGATGCGCCGCTCAAGAACATCAAATTATCGACACAGTCTGCAATGAAAGGATCACACCTCAGGCTACAAGTCGCGAAATTTCAGTCTGATTGAGGCCTCGCGGAGCTAACGTAACGAGCTACAACTTTGAAAAA
The DNA here is from genome assembly GCF_012489685.1 of Lotus japonicus. NCBI lineage: Eukaryota > Viridiplantae > Streptophyta > Magnoliopsida > Fabales > Fabaceae > Lotus > Lotus japonicus. The sequence continues at coordinate 54,786,483 of NC_080044.1, forward strand.
GAACTTTTGTGAAGTTTCGACTTTTTGGAGGGTCCCGCGATTGTCGGAAGCTGTGAGATGCGCCGCTCAAGAACATCAAATTATCGACACAGTCTGCAATGAAAGGATCACACCTCAGGCTACAAGTCGCGAAATTTCAGTCTGATTGAGGCCTCGCGGAGCTAACGTAACGAGCTACAACTTTGAAAAAGAACTTTTGTGAAGTTTCGACTTTTTGGAGGGTCCCGCGATTGTCGGAAGCTGTGAGATGCCGCCGCTCAAGAACATCAAATTCTCGACACAGTCTGCAATGAAAGGATCACACCTCAGGCTACAAGTCGCGAAATTTCAGTCTGATTGAGGCCTCGCGGAGCTAACGTAACGAGCTACAACTTTGAAAAAGAACTTTTGTGAAGTTTCGACTTTTTGGAGGGTCCCGCGATTGTCGGAAGCTGTGAGATGCCGCCGCTCAAGAACATCAAATTCTCGACACAGTCTGCAATGAAAGGATCACACCTCAGGCTACAAGTCGCGAAATTTCAGTCTGATTGAGGCCTCGCGGAGCTAACGTAACGAGCTACAACTTTGAAAAAGAACTTTTGTGAAGTTTCGACTTTTTGGAGGGTCCCGCGATTGTCGGAAGCTGTGAGATGCCGCCGCTCAAGAACATCAAATTCTCGACACAGTCTGCAATGAAAGGATCACACCTCAGGCTACAAGTCGCGAAATTTCAGTCTGATTGAGGCCTCGCGGAGCTAACGTAACGAGCTACAACTTTGAAAAAGAACTTTTGTGAAGTTTCGACTTTTGGAGGGTCCCGCGATTGTCGGAAGCTGTGAGATGCGGCCGCTCAAGAACATCAAATTCTCGACACAGTCTGCAATGAAAGGATCACACCTCAGGCTACAAGTCGCGAAATTTCAGTCTGATTGAGGCCTCGCGGAGCTAACGTAACGAGCTACAACTTTGAAAAAGAACTTTTGTGAAGTTTCGACTTTTTGGAGGGTCCCGCGATTGTCGGAAGCTGTGAGATGCCGCCGCTCAAGAACATCAAATTCTCGACACAGTCTGCAATGAAAGGATCACACCTCAGGCTACAAGTCGCGAAATTTCAGTCTGATTGAGGCCTCGCGGAGCTAACGTAACGAGCTACAACTTTGAAAAAGAACTTTTGTGAAGTTTCGACTTTTTGGAGGGTCCCGCGATTGTCGGAAGCTGTGAGATGCCGCCGCTCAAGAACATCAAATTCTCGACACAGTCTGCAATGAAAGGATCACACCTCAGGCTACAAGTCGCGAAATTTCAGTCTGATTGAGGCCTCGCGGAGCTAACGTAACGAGCTACAACTTTGAAAAAGAACTTTTGTGAAGTTTCGACTTTTTGGAGGGTCCCGCGATTGTCGGAAGCTGTGAGATGCCGGCCGCTCAAGAACATCAAATTCTCGACACAGTCTGCAATGAAAGGATCACACCTCAGGCTACAAGTCGCGAAATTTCAGTCTGATTGAGGCCTCGCGGAGCTAACGTAACGAGCTACAACTTTGAAAAAGAACTTTTGTGAAGTTTCGACTTTTTGGAGGGTCCCGCGATTGTCGGAAGCTGTGAGATGCGCCGCTCAAGAACATCAAATTCTCGACACAGTCTGCAATGAAAGGATCACACCTCAGGCTACAAGTCGCGAAATTTCAGTCTGATTGAGGCCTCGCGGAGCTAACGTAACGAGCTACAACTTTGAAAAAGAACTTTTGTGAAGTTTCGACTTTTTGGAGGGTCCCGCGATTGTCGGAAGCTGTGAGATGCCGCCGCTCAAGAACATCAAATTCTCGACACAGTCTGCAATGAAAGGATCACACCTCAGGCTACAAGTCGCGAAATTTCAGTCTGATTGAGGCCTCGCGGAGCTAACGTAACGAGCTACAACTTTGAAAAAGAACTTTTGTGAAGTTTCGACTTTTTGGACGGTCCCGCGATTGTCGGAAGCTGTGAGATGCCGCCGCTCAAGAACATCAAATTCTCGACACAGTCTGCAATGAAAGGATCACACCTCAGGCTACAAGTCGCGAAATTTCAGTCTGATTGAGGCCTCGCGGAGCTAACGTAACGAGCTACCAACTTTGAAAAAGAACTTTTGTGAAGTTTCGACTTTTTGGAGGGTCCCGCGATTGTCGGAAGCTGTGAGATGCCGCCGCTCAAGAACATCAAATTCTCGACACAGTCTGCAATGAAAGGATCACACCTCAGGCTACAAGTCGCGAAATTTCAGTCTGATTGAGGCCTCGCGGAGCTAACGTAACGAGCTACAACTTTGAAAAAGAACTTTTGTGAAGTTTCGACTTTTGGAGGGTCCCGCGATTGTCGGAAGCTGTGAGATGCCGCCGCTCAAGAACATCAAATTCTCGACACAGTCTGCAATGAAAGGATCACACCTCAGGCTACAAGTCGCGAAATTTCAGTCTGATTGAGGCCTCGCGGAGCTAACGTAACGAGCTACAACTTTGAAAAAGAACTTTTGTGAAGTTTCGACTTTTGGAGGTCCCGCGATTGTCGGAAGCTGTTAGATGCGGCCGCTCAAGAACATCAAATTATCGACACAGTCTGCAATGAAAGGATCACACCTCAGGCTACAAGTCGCGAAATTTCAGTCTGATTGAGGCCTCGCGGAGCTAACGTAACGAGCTACAACTTTGAAAAAGAACTTTTGTGAAGTTTCGACTTTTTGGAGGGTCCCGCGATTGTCGGAAGCTGTGAGATGCGCCGCTCAAGAACATCAAATTCTCGACACAGTCTGCAATGAAAGGATCACACCTCAGGCTACAAGTCGCGAAATTTCAGTCTGATTGAGGCCTCGCGAGCTAACGTAACGAGCTACAACTTTGAAAAAGAACTTTGTGAAGTTTCGACTTTTGGAGGGTCCCGCGATTGTCGGAAGCTGTGAGATGCCGCCGCTCAAGAACATCAAATTTCTCGACACAGTCTGCAATGAAAGGATCACACCTCAGGCTACAAGTCGCGAAATTTCAGTCTGATTGAGGCCTCGCGGAGCTAACGTAACGAGCTACAACTTTGAAAAAGAACTTTGTGAAGTTTCGATTTTTGGAGGGTCCCGCGATTGTCGGAAGCTGTTAGATGCCGGCCGCTCAAGAACATCAAATTATCGACACAGTCTGCAATGAAAGGATCACACCTCAGGCTACAAGTCGCGAAATTTCAGTCTGATTGAGGCCTCGCGGAGCTAACGTAACGAGCTACAACTTTGAAAAAAGAACTTTTGTGAAGTTTCGACTTTTTGGAGGGTCCCGCGATTGTCGGAAGCTGTGAGATGCCGCCGCTCAAGAACATCAAATTCTCGACACAGTCTGCAATGAAAGGATCACACCTCAGGCTACAAGTCGCGAAATTTCAGTCTGATTGAGGCCTCGCGGAGCTAACGTAACGAGCTACAACTTTGAAAAAGAACTTTTGTGAAGTTTCAACTTTTGGAGGGTCCCGCGATTGTCGGAAGCTGTGAGATGCCGCCGCTCAAGAACATCAAATTCTCGACACAGTCTGCAATGAAAGGATCACACCTCAGGCTACAAGTCGCGAAATTTCAGTCTGATTGAGGACTCGCGGAGCTAACGTAACGAGCTACAACTTTGAAAAAGAACTTTTGTGAAGTTTCGACTTTTTGGAGGGTCCCGCGATTGTCGGAAGCTGTGAGATGCCGCCGCTCAAGAACATCAAATTCTCGACACAGTCTGCATGAAAGGATCACACCTCAGGCTACAAGTCGCGAAATTTCAGTCTGATTGAGGCCTCGCGGAGCTAACGTAACGAGCTAAAACTTTGAAAAAGAACTTTTGTGAAGTTTCGACTTTTTGGAGGGTCCCGCGATTGTCGGAAGCTGTAGATGCGCCGCTCAAGAACATCAAATTATCGACACAGTCTGCAATGAAAGGATCACACCTCAGGGCTACAAGTCGCGAAATTTCAGTCTGATTGAGGCCTCGCGGAGCTAACGTAACGAGCTACAACTTTGAAAAAGAACTTTTGTGAAGGTTTCGACTTTTTGGAGGGTCCCGCGGATTGTCGGAAGCTGTGAGATGCCGCCGCTCAAGAACATCAAATTCTCGACACAGTCTGCAATGAAAGGATCACACCTCAGGCTACAAGTCGCGAAATTTCAGTCTGATTGAGGCTCGCGGAGCTAACGTAACGAGCTACAACTTTGAAAAAGAACTTTTGTGAAGTTTCGACTTTTGGAGGGTCCCGCGATTGTCGGAAGCTGTGAGATGCCGCCGCTCAAGAACATCAAATTCTCGACACAGTCTGCGATGAAAGGATCACACCTCAGGCTACAAGTCGCGAAATTTCAGTCTGATTGAGGCACGCGAGCTAACGTAACGGCTACAACTTTGAAAAAGAACTTTTGTGAAGTTTCGACTTTTTGGAGGGTCCCGCGATTGTCGGAAGCTGTGAGATGCCGGCCGCTCAAGAACATCAAATTCTCGACACAGTCTGCAATGAAAGGATCACACCTCAGGGCTACAAGTCGCGAAATTTCAGTCTGATTGAGGCCTCGCGGAGCTAACGTAACGAGCTACAACTTTGAAAAAGAACTTTTGTGAAGTTTCGACTTTTTGGAGGGTCCCGCGATTGTCGGAAGCTGTGAGATGCCGCCGCTCAAGAACATCAAATTCTCGACACAGTCTGCAATGAAAGGATCACACCTCAGGCTACAAGTCGCGAAATTTCAGTCTGATTGAGGCCTCGCGGAGCTAACGTAACGAGCTACAACTTTGAAAAAGAACTTTTGTGAAGTTTCGACTTTTTGGAGGGTCCCGCGATTGTCGGAAGCTGTGAGATGCGGCCGCTCAAGAACATCAAATTCTCGACACAGTCTGCAATGAAAGGATCACACCTCAGGCTACAAGTCGCGAAATTTCAGTCTGATTGAGGCCTCGCGGAGCTAACGTAACGAGCTACAACTTTGAAAAAGAACTTTTGTGAAGTTTCGACTTTTTGGAGGGTCCCGCGATTGTCGGAAGCTGTGAGATGCGCCGCTCAAGAACATCAAATTCTCGACACAGTCTGCAATGAAAGGATCACACCTCAGGCTACAAGTCGCGAAATTTCAGTCTGATTGAGGCCTCGCGGAGCTAACGTAACGAGCTACAACTTTGAAAAGAACTTTTGTGAAGTTTCGACTTTTTGGAGGTCCCGCGATTGTCGGAAGCTGTGAGATGCGCCGCTCAAGAACATCAAATTCTCGACACAGTCTGCAATGAAAGGATCACACCTCAGGCTACAAGTCGCGAAATTTCAGTCTGATTGAGGCCTCGCGGAGCTAACGTAACGAGCTACAACTTTGAAAAAGAACTTTTGTGAAGTTTCGACTTTTTGGAGGGTCCCGCGATTGTCGGAAGCTGTGAGATGCGCCGCTCAAGAACATCAAATTCTCGACACAGTCTGCAATGAAAGGATCACACCTCAGGCTACAAGTCGCGAAATTTCAGTCTGATTGAGGCCTCGCGGAGCTAACGTAACGAGCTACAACTTTGAAAAAGAACTTTTGTGAAGTTTCGACTTTTTGGAGGGTCCCGCGATTGTCGGAAGCTGTGAGATGCCGCCGCTCAAGAACATCAAATTCTCGACACAGTCTGCAATGAAAGGATCACACCTCAGGCTACAAGTCGCGAAATTTCAGTCTGATTGAGGCCTCGCGGAGCTAACGTAACGAGCTACAACTTTGAAAAAGAACTTTTGTGAAGTTTCGACTTTTTGGAGGGTCCCGCGATTGTCGGAAGCTGTGAGATGCGCCGCTCAAGAACATCAAATTCTCGACACAGTCTGCAATGAAAGGATCACACCTCAGGCTACAAGTCGCGAAATTTCAGTCTGATTGAGGCCTCGCGGAGCTAACGTAACGAGCTACAACTTTGAAAAAGAACTTTTGTGAAGTTTCGACTTTTTGGAGGGTCCCGCGATTGTCGGAAGCTGTGAGATGCTGCCGCTCAAGAACATCAAATTCTCGACACAGTCTGCAATGAAAGGATCACACCTCAGGCTACAAGTCGCGAAATTTCAGTCTGATTGAGGCCTCGCGGAGCTAACGTAACGAGCTACAACTTTGAAAAGAACTTTTGTGAAGTTTCGACTTTTTGGAGGGTCCCGCGATTGTCGGAAGCTGTGAGATGCCGCCGCTCAAGAACATCAAATTCTCGACACAGTCTGCAATGAAAGGATCACACCTCAGGCTACAAGTCGCGAAATTTCAGTCTGATTGAGGCCTCGCGGAGCTAACGTAACGAGCTACAACTTTGAAAAAGAACTTTTGTGAAGTTTCGACTTTTTGGAGGGTCCCGCGATTGTCGGAAGCTGTGAGATGCGCCGCTCAAGAACATCAAATTCTCGACACAGTCTGCAATGAAAGGATCACACCTCAGGCTACAAGTCGCGAAATTTCAGTCTGATTGAGGCCTCGCGGAGCTAACGTAACGAGCTACAACTTTGAAAAAGAACTTTTGTGAAGTTTCGACTTTTTGGAGGGTCCCGCGATTGTCGGAAGCTGTGAGATGCTGCCGCTCAAGAACATCAAATTCTCGACACAGTCTGCAATGAAAGGATCACACCTCAGGCTACAAGTCGCGAAATTTCAGTCTGATTGAGGCCTCGCGAGCTAACGTAACGAGCTACAACTTTGAAAAAGAACTTTTGTGAAGTTTCGACTTTTTGGAGGGTCCCGCGATTGTCGGAAGCTGTGAGATGCGCCGCTCAAGAACATCAAATTCTCGACACAGTCTGCAATGAAAGGATCACACCTCAGGCTACAAGTCGCGAAATTTCAGTCTGATTGAGGCCTCGCGGAGCTAACGTAACGAGCTACAACTTTGAAAAAGAACTTTTGTGAAGTTTCGACTTTTTGGAGGGTCCCGCGATTGTCGGAAGCTGTGAGATGCCGCCGCTCAAGAACATCAAATTCTCGACACAGTCTGCAATGAAAGGATCACACCTCAGGCTACAAGTCGCGAAATTTCAGTCTGATTGAGGCCTCGCGGAGCTAACGTAACGAGCTACAACTTTGAAAAAGAACTTTTGTGAAGTTTCGACTTTTTGGAGGGTCCCGCGATTGTCGGAAGCTGTGAGATGCGCCGCTCAAGAACATCAAATTCTCGACACAGTCTGCAATGAAAGGATCACACCTCAGGCTACAAGTCGCGAAATTTCAGTCTGATTGAGGCCTCGCGGAGCTAACGTAACGAGCTACAACTTTGAAAAGAACTTTTGTGAAGTTTCGACTTTTTGGAGGGTCCCGCGATTGTCGGAAGCTGTGAGATGCGCCGCTCAAGAACATCAAATTCTCGACACAGTCTGCAATGAAAGGATCACACCTCAGGCTACAAGTCGCGAAATTTCAGTCTGATTGAGGCCTCGCGGAGCTAACGTAACGAGCTACAACTTTGAAAAAGAACTTTTGTGAAGTTTCGACTTTTTGGAGGGTCCCGCGATTGTCGGAAGCTGTGAGATGCGCCGCTCAAGAACATCAAATTCTCGACACAGTCTGCAATGAAAGGATCACACCTCAGGCTACAAGTCGCGAAATTTCAGTCTGATTGAGGCCTCGCGGAGCTAACGTAACGAGCTACAACTTTGAAAAAGAACTTTTGTGAAGTTTCGACTTTTTGGAGGGTCCCGCGATTGTCGGAAGCTGTGAGATGCGCCGCTCAAGAACATCAAATTCTCGACACAGTCTGCAATGAAAGGATCACACCTCAGGCTACAAGTCGCGAAATTTCAGTCTGATTGAGGCCTCGCGGAGCTAACGTAACGAGCTACAACTTTGAAAAAGAACTTTTGTGAAGTTTCGACTTTTTGGAGGGTCCCGCGATTGTCGGAAGCTGTGAGATGCGCCGCTCAAGAACATCAAATTCTCGACACAGTCTGCAATGAAAGGATCACACCTCAGGCTACAAGTCGCGAAATTTCAGTCTGATTGAGGCCTCGCGGAGCTAACGTAACGAGCTACAACTTTGAAAAAGAACTTTTGTGAAGTTTCGACTTTTTGGAGGGTCCCGCGATTGTCGGAAGCTGTGAGATGCGCCGCTCAAGAACATCAAATTCTCGACACAGTCTGCAATGAAAGGATCACACCTCAGGCTACAAGTCGCGAAATTTCAGTCTGATTGAGGCCTCGCGGAGCTAACGTAACGAGCTACAACTTTGAAAAAGAACTTTTGTGAAGTTTCGACTTTTTGGAGGGTCCCGCGATTGTCGGAAGCTGTGAGATGCCGCCGCTCAAGAACATCAAATTCTCGACACAGTCTGCAATGAAAGGATCACACCTCAGGCTACAAGTCGCGAAATTTCAGTCTGATTGAGGCCTCGCGGAGCTAACGTAACGAGCTACAACTTTGAAAAAGAACTTTTGTGAAGTTTCGACTTTTTGGAGGGTCCCGCGATTGTCGGAAGCTGTGAGATGCGCCGCTCAAGAACATCAAATTCTCGACACAGTCTGCAATGAAAGGATCACACCTCAGGCTACAAGTCGCGAAATTTCAGTCTGATTGAGGCCTCGCGGAGCTAACGTAACGAGCTACAACTTTGAAAAAGAACTTTTGTGAAGTTTCGACTTTTTGGAGGGTCCCGCGATTGTCGGAAGCTGTGAGATGCCGCCGCTCAAGAACATCAAATTCTCGACACAGTCTGCAATGAAAGGATCACACCTCAGGCTACAAGTCGCGAAATTTCAGTCTGATTGAGGCCTCGCGGAGCTAACGTAACGAGCTACAACTTTGAAAAAGAACTTTTGTGAAGTTTCGACTTTTTGGAGGGTCCCGCGATTGTCGGAAGCTGTGAGATGCGCCGCTCAAGAACATCAAATTCTCGACACAGTCTGCAATGAAAGGATCACACCTCAGGCTACAAGTCGCGAAATTTCAGTCTGATTGAGGCCTCGCGGAGCTAACGTAACGAGCTACAACTTTGAAAAAGAACTTTTGTGAAGTTTCGACTTTTTGGAGGGTCCCGCGATTGTCGGAAGCTGTGAGATGCCGCCGCTCAAGAACATCAAATTCTCGACACAGTCTGCAATGAAAGGATCACACCTCAGGCTACAAGTCGCGAAATTTCAGTCTGATTGAGGCCTCGCGGAGCTAACGTAACGAGCTACAACTTTGAAAAAGAACTTTTGTGAAGTTTCGACTTTTTGGAGGGTCCCGCGATTGTCGGAAGCTGTGAGATGCCGCCGCTCAAGAACATCAAATTCTCGACACAGTCTGCAATGAAAGGATCACACCTCAGGCTACAAGTCGCGAAATTTCAGTCTGATTGAGGCCTCGCGGAGCTAACGTAACGAGCTACAACTTTGAAAAAGAACTTTTGTGAAGTTTCGACTTTTTGGAGGGTCCCGCGATTGTCGGAAGCTGTGAGATGCGCCGCTCAAGAACATCAAATTCTCGACACAGTCTGCAATGAAAGGATCACACCTCAGGCTACAAGTCGCGAAATTTCAGTCTGATTGAGGCCTCGCGGAGCTAACGTAACGAGCTACAACTTTGAAAAAGAACTTTTGTGAAGTTTCGACTTTTTGGAGGGTCCCGCGATTGTCGGAAGCTGTGAGATGCGCCGCTCAAGAACATCAAATTCTCGACACAGTCTGCAATGAAAGGATCACACCTCAGGCTACAAGTCGCGAAATTTCAGTCTGATTGAGGCCTCGCGGAGCTAACGTAACGAGCTACAACTTTGAAAAAGAACTTTTGTGAAGTTTCGACTTTTTGGAGGGTCCCGCGATTGTCGGAAGCTGTGAGATGCGCCGCTCAAGAACATCAAATTCTCGACACAGTCTGCAATGAAAGGATCACACCTCAGGCTACAAGTCGCGAAATTTCAGTCTGATTGAGGCCTCGCGGAGCTAACGTAACGAGCTACAACTTTGAAAAAGAACTTTTGTGAAGTTTCGACTTTTTGGAGGTCCCGCGATTGTCGGAAGCTGTGAGATGCCGCCGCTCAAGAACATCAAATTCTCGACACAGTCTGCAATGAAAGGATCACACCTCAGGCTACAAGTCGCGAAATTTCAGTCTGATTGAGGCCTCGCGGAGCTAACGTAACGAGCTACAACTTTGAAAAAGAACTTTTGTGAAGTTTCAACTTTTTGGAGGGTCCCGCGATTGTCGGAAGCTGTGAGATGCGCCGCTCAAGAACATCAAATTCTCGACACAGTCTGCAATGAAAGGATCACACCTCAGGCTACAAGTCGCGAAATTTCAGTCTGATTGAGGCCTCGCGGAGCTAACGTAACGAGCTACAACTTTGAAAAAGAACTTTTGTGAAGTTTCGACTTTTTGGAGGTCCCGCGATTGTCGGAAGCTGTGAGATGCCGCCGCTCAAGAACATCAAATTCTCGACACAGTCTGCAATGAAAGGATCACACCTCAGGCTACAAGTCGCGAAATTTCAGTCTGATTGAGGCCTCGCGGAGCTAACGTAACGAGCTACACTTTGAAAAGAACTTTTGTGAAGTTTCGACTTTTTGGAGGTCCCGCGATTGTCGGAAGCTGTGAGATGCCGCCGCTCAAGAACATCAAATTCTCGACACAGTCTGCAATGAAAGGATCACACCTCAGGCTACAAGTCGCGAAATTTCAGTCTGATTGAGGCCTCGCGGAGCTAACGTAACGAGCTACAACTTTGAAAAAGAACTTTTGTGAAGTTTCGACTTTTTGGAGGGTCCCGCGATTGTCGGAAGCTGTGAGATGCTGCCGCTCAAGAACATCAAATTCTCGACACAGTCTGCAATGAAAGGATCACACCTCAGGCTACAAGTCGCGAAATTTCAGTCTGATTGAGGCCTCGCGGAGCTAACGTAACGAGCTACACTTTGAAAAAGAACTTTTGTGAAGTTTCGACTTTTTGGAGGGTCCCGCGATTGTCGGAAGCTGTGAGATGCCGCCGCTCAAGAACATCAAATTCTCGACACAGTCTGCATGAAAGGATCACACCTCAGGCTACAAGTCGCGAAATTTCAGTCTGATTGAGGCCTCGCGGAGCTAACGTAACGAGCTACAACTTTGAAAAGAACTTTTGTGAAGTTTCGACTTTTTGGAGGGTCCCGCGATTGTCGGAAGCTGTGAGATGCGCCGCTCAAGAACATCAAATTATCGACACAGTCTGCAATGAAAGGATCACACCTCAGGCTACAAGTCGCGAAATTTCAGTCTGATTGAGGCCTCGCGGAGCTAACGTAACGAGCTACAACTTTGAAAAAGAACTTTTGTGAAGTTTCGACTTTTTGGAGGGTCCCGCGATTGTCGGAAGCTGTGAGATGCGCCGCTCAAGAACATCAAATTCTCGACACAGTCTGCAATGAAAGGATCACACCTCAGGCTACAAGTCGCGAAATTTCAGTCTGATTGAGGCCTCGCGGAGCTAACGTAACGAGCTACAACTTTGAAAAAGAACTTTTGTGAAGTTTCGACTTTTTGGAGGGTCCCGCGATTGTCGGAAGCTGTGAGATGCCGCCGCTCAAGAACATCAAATTCTCGACACAGTCTGCAATGAAAGGATCACACCTCAGGCTACAAGTCGCGAAATTTCAGTCTGATTGAGGCCTCGCGGAGCTAACGTAACGAGCTACAACTTTGAAAAAGAACTTTTGTGAAGTTTCGACTTTTTGGAGGGTCCCGCGATTGTCGGAAGCTGTGAGATGCCGCCGCTCAAGAACATCAAATTCTCGACACAGTCTGCAATGAAAGGATCACACCTCAGGCTACAAGTCGCGAAATTTCAGTCTGATTGAGGCCTCGCGGAGCTAACGTAACGAGCTACAACTTTGAAAAAGAACTTTTGTGAAGTTTCGACTTTTTGGAGGTCCCGCGATTGTCGGAAGCTGTGAGATGCCGCTCAAGAACATCAAATTCTCGACACAGTCTGCAATGAAAGGATCACACCTCAGGCTACAAGTCGCGAAATTTCAGTCTGATTGAGGCCTCGCGGAGCTAACGTAACGAGCTACAACTTTGAAAAAGAACTTTTGTGAAGTTTCGACTTTTTTGGAGGGTCCCGCGATTGTCGGAAGCTGTGAGATGCCGCCGCTCAAGAACATCAAATTCTCGACACAGTCTGCAATGAAAGGATCACACCTCAGGCTACAAGTCGCGAAATTTCAGTCTGATTGAGGCCTCGCGGAGCTAACGTAACGAGCTACAACTTTGAAAAAGAACTTTTGTGAAGTTTCGACTTTTTGGAGGGTCCCGCGATTGTCGGAAGCTGTGAGATGCCGCCGCTCAAGAACATCAAATTCTCGACACAGTCTGCAATGAAAGGATCACACCTCAGGCTACAAGTCGCGAAATTTCAGTCTGATTGAGGCCTCGCGGAGCTAACGTAACGAGCTACAACTTTGAAAAAGAACTTTTGTGAAGTTTCGACTTTTTGGAGGGTCCCGCGATTGTCGGAAGCTGTGAGATGCGCCGCTCAAGAACATCAAATTCTCGACACAGTCTGCAATGAAAGGATCACACCTCAGGCTACAAGTCGCGAAATTTCAGTCTGATTGAGGCCTCGCGGAGCTAACGTAACGAGCTACAACTTTGAAAAAAGAACTTTTGTGAAGTTTCGACTTTTTGGAGGGTCCCGCGATTGTCGGAAGCTGTTAGATGCGCCGCTCAAGAACATCAAATTCTCGACACAGTCTGCAATGAAAGGATCACACCTCAGGCTACAAGTCGCGAAATTTCAGTCTGATTGAGGCCTCGCGGAGCTAACGTAACGAGCTACAACTTTGAAAAAGAACTTTTGTGAAGTTTCGACTTTTTGGAGGGTCCCGCGATTGTCGGAAGCTGTGAGATGCGCCGCTCAAGAACATCAAATTCTCGACACAGTCTGCAATGAAAGGATCACACCTCAGGCTACAAGTCGCGAAATTTCAGTCTGATTGAGGCCTCGCGGAGCTAACGTAACGAGCTACAACTTTGAAAAAAGAACTTTTGTGAAGTTTCGACTTTTTGGAGGGTCCCGCGATTGTCGGAAGCTGTGAGATGGCCGCTCAAGAACATCAAATTCTCGACACAGTCTGCAATGAAAGGATCACACCTCAGGCTACAAGTCGCGAAATTTCAGTCTGATTGAGGCCTCGCGGAGCTAACTTAACGAGCTACAACTTTGAAAAAAACTTTTGTGAAGTTTCGACTTTTGGGGTCCCGCGATTGTCGGAAGCTGTGAGATGCCGCCGCTCAAGAACATCAAATTCTCGACACAGTCTGCGATGAAAGGATCACACCTCAGGCTACAAGTCGCGAAATTTCAGTCTGATTGAGGCCTCGCGGAGCTAACGTAACGAGCTACAACTTTGAAAAAAGAACTTTTGTGAAGTTTCGACTTTTGGAGGGTCCCGCGATTGTCGGAAGCTGTTAGATGCGCCGCTCAAGAACATCAAATTCTCGACACAGTCTGCAATGAAAGGATCACACCTCAGGCTACAAGTCGCGAAATTTCAGTCTGATTGAGGCCTCGCGGAGCTAACGTAACGAGCTACAACTTTGAAAAAGAACTTTTGTGAAGTTTCGACTTTTTGGAGGGTCCCGCGATTGTCGGAAGCTGTGAGATGCGCCGCTCAAGAACATCAAATTCTCGACACAGTCTGCAATGAAAGGATCACACCTCAGGCTACAAGTCGCGAAATTTCAGTCTGATTGAGGCCTCGCGGAGCTAACGTAACGAGCTACAACTTTTGAAAAAGAACTTTTGTGAAGTTTCGACTTTTGGAGGTCCCGCGATTGTCGGAAGCTGTGAGATGGCCGCTCAAGAACATCAAATTTCTCGACACAGTCTGCAATGAAAGGATCACACCTCAGGCTACAAGTCGCGAAATTTCAGTCTGATTGAGGCCTCGCGGAGCTAACGTAACGAGCTACAACTTTGAAAAAGAACTTTTGTGAAGTTTCGATTTTTGGAGGGTCCCGCGATTGTCGGAAGCTGTGAGAGCTCAAGAACATCAAATTTCTCGACACAGTCTGCAATGAAAGGATCACACCTCAGGCTACAAGTCGCGAAATTTCAGTCTGATTGAGGCCACGCGGAGCTAACTTAACGAGCTACAACTTTGAAAAAGAACTTTTGTGAAGTTTCGACTTTTTTGGAGGGTCCCGCGATTGTCGGAAGCTGTGAGATGCTGCCGCTCAAGAAACATCAAATTCTCGACACAGTCTGCAATGAAAGGATCACACCTCAGGCTACAAGTCGCGAAATTTCAGTCTGATTGAGGCCTCGCGGAGCTAACGTAACGAGCTACAACTTTGAAAAAGAACTTTTGTGAAGTTTCTTTTTGGAGGTCCCGCGATTGTCGGAAGCTGTCCGCTCAAGAACATCAAATTCTCGACACAGTCTGCAATGAAAGGATCACACCTCAGGCTACAAGTCGCGAAATTTCAGTCTGATTGAGGCCTCGCGGAGCTAACGTAACGAGCTACAACTTTGAAAAAGAACTTTTGTGAAGTTTCGACTTTTTGGAGGGTCCCGCGATTGTCGGAAGCTGTGAGATGCTGCCGCTCAAGAACATCAAATTCTCGACACAGTCTGCAATGAAAGGATCACACCTCAGGCTACAAGTCGCGAAATTTCAGTCTGATTGAGGCCTCGCGGAGCTAACGTAACGAGCTACAACTTTGAAAGAACTTTTGTGAAGTTTCGACTTTTTGGAGGGTCCCGCGATTGTCGGAAGCTGTGAGATGCCGCCGCTCAAGAACATCAAATTCTCGACACAGTCTGCAATGAAAGGATCACACCTCAGGCTACAAGTCGCGAAATTTCAGTCTGATTGAGCCTCGCGGAGCTAACGTAACGAGCTACAACTTTGAAAAAGAACTTTTGTGAAGTTTCGACTTTTTGGAGGGTCCCGCGATTGTCGGAAGCTGTTAGATGCTGCCGCTCAAGAACATCAAATTCTCGACACAGTCTGCAATGAAAGGATCACACCTCAGGCTACAAGTCGCGAAATTTCAGTCTGATTGAGGCCTCGCGGAGCTAACTTAACGAGCTACAACTTTGAAAAAGAACTTTTTTGTGAAGTTTCGACTTTTTGGAGGGCCCGCGATTGTCGGAAGCTGT